>NW_024426230.1:19668449-19668873 GCF_017311325.1 Ursus maritimus | reverse complement strand
TGAGCATGGAATATTTTTCCATCTTTTTGTGTCTTCTTCAATGTCTTTCAAGAGTGATTTGTAGTTTCTAGAATATAGATCCTTTACGTCTCTGGTTAAGTTAATTCCGAGATAACGTATGATTTTTGGTGCTATTGTAAATGGAATGGATTCCCTAATTTCTCTTTCTTCAGTCTCATTCTTCGTGTATAGAAATGCAACTGATTTCTGAGCATTGATTTTGTATCCCACCACATTACTGAATTGCTCTATAACTTCTAGTACTTTGAGGGTGTATTCTTTTGTGTTTTCCACATAGAGTATCATGTCATCTGTGAAGAGAGACAGTTTGACTTCTTCTTTGCCAATTTGGATACCTTTTATCCCTCTTTGTTGTCTGATTGCTGTTGCAAGGACTTCTAGTACTATGTTGAATAATAGTGGC
>NW_024426230.1:19666188-19668097 GCF_017311325.1 Ursus maritimus | reverse complement strand
ATCTCTTCATAATTAATCGGTCTGTTTAAAAAATCAATTTCTTCCTGTTTCAGTCTTGGTAGTTTATAGGTTTCCAGGAAGGCATCTGTTTCTTCCAGGTTGTATAAAGCTGTTGATAAAAGTTTCTAATGATCCTTCCTATTTCATTGGTGTTGGTTGTGACCTCTCCCTTTTCATTCATAATTGTATTAATTTGGGTCCTTTCTCTATTCTTTTGAATAAGTCTTGCCAGTGGCTTATCGATCTTATTTATTCTTTCAAAGAACCAGCTTCTAGTTCTGTTGATCTGCTCTACTGTGCTCCTGGTTTCTAATTCATTGATCTCTGCTCTAATCTTGATCAACTGCTTTTTCGTGCATAGGTTAGGCCTGTTCTTCTGTTCCAGCTCCAGCTTCTTGAGGTGAGAATATAAAAACTGCATGTTAGATTTTTCTATTGTTTTGAGTGAGGCTTGGATGGCTATGTATTTCCCCCTTAGGACTGCCTTTGCAGTTTCCCATAGGTTTTGGACCATTGTGTTTTCATTCTCATTTGTCTCCATAAATTGTTTAAATTGATTTTTAATTTCCTGGTTTATCCAATCATTCTTGAGCAGGATAGTTCTTAGTTTCCAAGTGTTTCAGTTTCTTCCAAGTTTTTCCTTGTGATTGAGTTCCAGTTTCAAAGCATTGTGGTCTGAGAATATGCAGGGAATAATTTCAGTCTTTTGGTATCGGTTGAGACCTGTTTTGTGACCCAGTATATGGTCTGTTCTGGAGAAGGTTCCATGTGCATTCAAAAAGAATGAGTATTTTGTTGTTCTGGGATGTAGTGTTCTATATATATCTATGAGGTCCATCTGGTCTAGTATGTCATTCAAAGCTCTTGTTTCTTTGTTGATTTTCTGCTTAGGTGATCTGTCTATTGCTGATAGTGGGGTGTTGAGGTCCCTTCCTATTAACGTATTTTTATCTATATGACTCTTTATTCTGGTTAAGAGTTGGCTGTGTATCTTGCTGCTCCCCTCTTGGGGGCATAGATATTTATAATTGTCATATGCACTTGTTGGATACATCCTTTAAGAATAATATAGTGTTGGGGCACCTGGGTGGCACAGCGGTTAAGCGTCTGCCTTTGGCTCAGGGCGTGATCCTGGCGTTATGGGATCGAGCCCCACGTCAGGCTCCTCCGCTATGAGCCTGCTTCTTCCTCTCCCACTCCCCCTGCTTGTGTTCCCTCTCTCTCTGGCTGTCTCTATCTCTGTCGAATAAATAAATAAAATCTTAAAAAAAAAAAGAAGAATATAGTGTCCTTCTGTATCTCTAACTACAATCTTTAGTTTAAAATCTAATTTGTCTGATATGAGAATTGCTACCCCAGCTTTCTTTTGAGGTCCATTGGCATGAAAAATGGTTTTCCATCCCTTCACTTTCTTTTTTTTTAATTAATTAATTATTTATTTATTTATTTATTCTTCCTGCATCTCATGTCTTTTTATCCAATCTGCCACCATGTGGCGTTTTATGGGAGCATTTAGGTCATTCACATGGAGAGTGATTATTGAGAGATATGATTTTAATGATGTTATGTTGCCTGTAAAGTCTTTGTTTCTATAGATTGTAAATTTCTGTTCTGTATCACTCTTGGGGCCTTTTTACTTTTATAGAACCCCCCCCCTTAATATCTCCTGTAGGTCTGGTTTTGTGGTTACGAATTTGGTCATGTCTGGTGATCCTGGAAGGTCCTTATCTCTCCATCAATTCTGAATGACAGCCTTGCTGGATAAAGGATCCTTGGCTGCATGTTTTTCTCGGATAGAGCTTTAAAAATACCCCACCAACCCTTCCTCTCATTTCAGGTCTGTGTAGACAGGTCTGACGTAATTCTGATGCTTTTGCCTTGGTACGTGAGAAATTTCTTTGCCCTGGCC
>NW_024426230.1:19647336-19666163 GCF_017311325.1 Ursus maritimus | reverse complement strand
ATCTCAAGAATGTACATTACGGGAGATTAAAGGACTCAATGAAACGTTCCAATGTCAGAGATCATCGGTATCCCCAGGGGTGGAGAAAGACAGAGGATCTAGAAAGTGTTTGAACAAATTGTAGCTGGAAACTTCCCCTAATCATAGAAAGAACAAGCATTCGTGTCCAAGAGCCTGAGAGAGACCCCCTCCGAAGGAGTCACCTACAACAAACCACACCACGTCACGTCATGGTGCAATTTGCAAATATTAGATCCCAGGATACCAGAATTGATAGCGGTCAGGGTGAAGAAAATTTCTCACATACAGAAGTGCAAAAGAATATCAATTCGTCAGACCTGTCTACACAGACCTAAATGATGAGAGGAAGGGTTGGTGGGATATTTTAAAGCTCTATCCGAGAAAAACATGCAGCCAAGGATCCTTTATCCAGCAAGGCTGTCATTCAGAATTGATGGAGATAAGGAGCCTTCCAGGATCACCAGACCATGACCAAATTCGAACCATCAAGACAGACCTACAGGAGATTTAAGGGGGGTTCTATAAAAGTAAAAAGGCCAAGGTAACAGAACAGAAATTTACAATCTATAAAACAAAAGACTTTACAGGCAACATAACATCATTAAAATCATATCTCTCAATAATCACTCTCCATGTGAATGACCTAAATGCTCCCATAAACGCCACATGGTGGCAGATTGGATAAAAAGACATGAGATGCAGGAAGAAATAAATAAATAATAAATAATTAATTAAGGTAAAAAAAGAAAGTGAAGGGATGGAAACCATTTTTCATGCCAATGGACCTCAAAAAGAAAGCTGGGGTAACGAATTCTCATATCAGACAAATTAGATTTTAAACTAAAGATTGTAGTTAGAGATACAGAAGGACACTATATTCTTCATTTTTTTTTTAGAATTTTATTTATTTATTCGACGAAGATAGAGAGACAGCCAGAGAGAGGGAACACAAGCAGGGATGGGAGAGGAAGAAGCAGGCTCATAGCGGAGGAGGCCTGGCCGTAGGGACTCGATCCCACGCGCCAGGATCACGCCCTGAGCCAAAGGCAGGCACAACAGCTGTGCCTTCCAGGTGCCCCAACACTATATTATTCTTAAGGATGTATCCAACAAGTGCATATGACAATTATAAATATCTATGCCCCAAGGAGGACAGCAAGATACAACAACTCTTATAAGAATAAAGAGTCATATAGATAAAATACGTTAATAGGAAGGGACCTCAACACCCCACTATCCAGCATAGACAGATCACCTAAGCAGAAAATCAACAAAGAAACAAGAGCTTTGAATAGACATCACTAGACCAGATGGACCTCATAGATATATATAGAACCTACATCCCAGAACAACAAAAATACTCATTCTTTTTGAATGCACATGGAACCTTCTCCAGAACAGACCATATACTGGGTCACAAAACAGAGTCTCAACCCGATACCAAAAGACTGAAATTATTCCCTGCATATTCTCAGACCAATCAATGCTTTGGAAACTGGGAACTCAATCACAAGGAAAAACTTGGAAGAAACTGGAAACACTTGGAAACTAAGAACTATCCTGCTAAGAATGATTGGATAAACCAGGAAATTAAAAATCAATTTAAACAATTTATGGGAGACAAATGAGGAATGAAAACACAATGGTCCAAACCTTGGGAAACTGCAAAGGCAGTCCTAAGGAAATATAGCCATCAAGCCTCCTCAAAACACAGTAGAAAAATCTAACATGCAGTTTTTATATCTCACACTCAAGAAGCTGGAGCTGGGACAAAACAGGCCTAACCTATCACAAAAAGCAGTTGATCAAGATTACGAGCGAGGATGCATGAATTAAAACCAGGAGCACAGTAGAGCAGATCAACAGAACTAGAAGCTGGTTCTTTGAAAGAATAAATAAGATCCGATAAGCCACTGGGCAAGACATTCAAAAAGAATAGAGAAAGGACCCAAATTAATACAATTATGAATGAAAAGGGAGAGGTCACAACCAACACCAATGAAATAGGAAGGATCATTAGAAACTTTTATCAACAGCTTTATACAACCTGGAAGAAACAGATGCCTTCCTGGAAACCTATAAACTACCAAGACTGAAACAGGAAGAAATTGATTTTTTAAACAGACCGATTAATTATGAAGAGATTGAAGCAGTGATCAAAAACTTTCCCAAAAACAAGAGTCCAGGGCCTGACGGATTCCCCAGAGAATTCTACCAAACATTCAAAGAATAATACCTATTCTCCTGAAGCTGTTTCAAAAAACAGAAACAGAAGGAAAACTACCAAACTCATTCTATAAGGCCAGTATTACTTTGATCCCACCAAACCAGGCAAAGACCCATCAAAAGAATTTACGAGACCGATATCCCTGATGAATATGGACTCATAAGATTCTCAGCAAGATCCTAGCTAATAGGATCTAAGTACATTAAAGGATTATCCATCATGACCAAATGGGATTCATCCTGGGATGCAAGAGGTGGTTCAACATTCGCAAATCGATCAGTGTGATAGATCTATCAACAGAAAAGAGTGCAAAAGAACCATATGATCCTCTCAATTGATTTGACACAATACAGCATTTGACAAAAATACAGCATCCTTTCCCTGATTAAAAACCCTTCAGAGTGTAGGGATAGAGGTACTTCCTCAATTTCATAAAAACCATCTATGAAAAGCCTACAGCAAATATCATTCTCAATGGGGAAAAGCTGGAAGCCTTTCCCTTAAGATCAAGGACCTGTGAAAGGATGCCCACTACTCGCCACTATTATTCAACATAGTACTAGAAAGTCCTTGCAACAGCAATCCAGACAACAAAGAGGGACTAAGAAAGGTATCCAAATTGGCAAAGAAGAAGTCAAACTGTCTCTCTTCACAGATGACATAATACTCTATGTGGAAAACACAAAAGAATACACCCTCAAAGTACTAGAAGTTATAGAGCAATTCAGTAATGTGGTGGGATACAAAATCAATGCTCAAAAATCAGTTGCATTTCCATACACGAAGAATGAGACTGAAGAAAGAAATTAGGAATCCATTCCATTTACAATGGCACCAAAATCATACGTTATCTACCGGAATTAACTTAACCAGAGGCGTAAAGGATCTATATTCTAGAAACTACAAATCACTCTTGAAGACATTGAAGAACACAAAAAAGATGGAAAAATATTCCATGCTCATGGATCGGAAGAATTAACATAGTTAAAATGTCTATGCTACTCAGAGCAATCCTACACTTTCAATGCCATCCTGATCAAAATAACAATGACATGTTTCAAAGACTGGAACAAACAGCCCTTAAATTTGTGTGGAACCAGAAAAGGCCCGAATCGCCAAGGATTGAAAAGGAAAACAAAGCTGGGGGCATCCACGTTGCTGGATTTCAAGCTATACTACAAAGCTGTGATCACAAAGACAGCATGGTACTGGCACAAAACAGACACATAACCATGGAACAGAATAGAGAACCCAGAAATGGACCACCGGCTCTTTGGGCAACTAATCTTTGACAAAAGCAGGAAAAAACATCCAGCAGAAAAAAGACAGTCTCTTCAATAAATGGTGCTGGGAAAATTGGAAAGCTATATGCAAAAGAATGAAACTTGACACTCTCTCACACATACACAAAAGATAAACTCCAAAGGGGATGAAAGACCTCGATGTGAGACGGAATCCAAATAAAATCCCAGAGGAGAACATAGGCGCAACCTATATGAGCATCGCCCAAACAACCTTTCATGACACATCTCCAAAGGCAAGAGAAACAAAAGAAAAAAATGACTGCGTGAGGACTTCATCAAGATAAAAAGCTTCTGCACAGCCAAGGAAACAGTCAAAAAAAACTAGAGAGCAGCCCACGGAATGGGAAAGATATTTGGAAATGACACTACAGATAAAAGACTGGTATCCAAGATCTACAAGAGCTTCTCCAAACTCCATCGCTGAGAAACAAATAAACAAATCATAAAATGGGCAGAAGATATGAACAGACATTTTTCCAATGAGAGACATACAAATGGCTAACAGACACATGAAAAAATGTTCAAAATCATTAGCCATCAGGGGAATTCAAATCAAAACGCATGGAGATACCACCTTAGCCAGTTAGAATGGCAAAAATTGACAGCGCTTAGGAAACAACAAATGTTGGAGGCGGATGTGGAGAAAGGGGATCCCTCTTAGCATTGTTGGATTGGGAATGTTCAGAGTTGGTACAAGCCACTTTGGAAAACAGTAATGGAGGTCCTTAAAAAAGTTAAAGATTGAACTACCCTATGATCCAAGCAATTGCACTACTGGGTATTACCCCAAAGACACAGGATCGTAGTGAAGAGAAGGGCCATAGTGCACCCCAGACGTTCATGAGCATTGTCACAATAGCTAAATCGTGGAAGGAGCCGAGATGCCCTTCAACAGATGACTGGATTAAAGTTGTGGTCCATATATACAAATGGAATATTACTCAGCTATCAGAAAGAGCAGAATTCTCAACATTTGCTGCAACATGGACGGCACTGGAGGATATAATGCTAAGTGAAATAAGTCAAGCAGAAAGACAATTATCATATGATTTCTCTCATCTATGGAACATAAGAACTAGGAAGATCAGTAGGGAAGAAAGGGATAAAGAAAGGGTAAACAGAGGGGGAATGAACCATGAGAGACTATGGACTCTGGGAAACAAACTGAGGGCCTCAGAGAGGGGAGGGGGTGGGAAAGTGGGATAGCCTGGTGATGGGTAGTATAAGGAGGGCACGTATTGCATGTGTCACCAGGTGTTATATGCAATTGAATCATGGAACTACATCAAAAACTAGGGATGTACTGTATGGTGACTAACATATAAATAAAAAAATATTATTAAAAAAAAAGAAAGAAAGACCAGAGACATGAAGCGAGTGCTGCCGAATCACAAAATACAGTCCTAAAAGCCCAGAGCACCAAAGCTCTACCACCATTTTGGAGTTGACTTTCTCTGGTCCCAGAAGAGTTTGCCCTTTTCCCTACATACTCTGTTCATAGCATTTTGAAGCTATTTCTGCAGGTCTACAAGTACCTACAGAGGTTCTTCTCTCCTCAAGGAAATACTCTCCCCTAACTTAAGACCAGACCCCTGCACTTGCTCAAGCTTTCATACACTCAAACCTGTTCTGACCACAAAATGAACGCTTTTCTCACCAAATCAGCCACTGGCCCCAAGCCAGTAACACCATCTGCAGCTCCTCTGCACACAACTTAAATCAGCTGCTACACTTCACACAAAAGCCAAAGTCTTCCCACATAGCACTTTGATTCTAAATTCAGAGCTCTCTGCTTATACTCACTCAACCTCACAGTGACAGATGAAATATTCAGAATGCAATGTGAGATTTCGATGATATTAGGCTCTTATTAAGCTTGGATCCTGCCCTACCACTCCAGCTCTCCTGCCTGCATATTTTCCAAGCAAGAGATCTATAGTTTAGAACAGTAACCAATGGGAATTTACACATTTAAATGCATCCAAACCAGGCGCCCAATAACTCCCAAAGCTGAGGTCTGACAGAAGCTTCTTCGGTTTTAGCCCGAGGCCTAAATGGGAGCTTTCCATCTCTCCCCACCCAAATAAAAAATGGCAGGGTCTGAAGGGAAAACAGAATCAGCCATTATGTAATCACCCTGTTGCAGGCATGGAAGGTGGAGGAAAGACCAATAAACAGTCTTGTCTAGAACAGCTCAACAAAACAATCCAAGATGCAGAAGAAGGAAACTGCCTGGCCTTCTCAAAAGGTAGAGCCTGCTTGGGTGTGCTTACACACAATCGGTAGGAAAACAAAATAGGATACCACTTTAGGTGTTTACATTTTAAAGCACAGTACACTGCCTACTAGTAATGCAGGCTCAGTGAATATCCTGGCCCTAGCTAAGCAGGATATCAATTTTTCCTGCCTTGGGAGAGACACTAAGAAAGGGATCAGCAGAGGGCAGAAAGTGTACAAAAATAGATTTACACACAAACATAAGCCTATACTTGCCACAACAGGACATATATACACTGGATATCTACCTACACTTGTGTATAGGACAAAGCCTTGTGTGTAGGAAGCATTTGAATACCATCACAGGTAAACAGATAACTTCGTCAAGAGTTGGAACCAAGACATAAAACCCTTCAGCACTATTGGCTCAATCAGGGCTGGGCCTAAGGCAAGACTCAAACATGATGCCTAGGGCCCACCTCAGTTTTGTACCCAAGCCTGTCACTTGCTTCTAGTCCCTGCGCCCTGGACTGAGTTAATATGTGTGGTGAGAAGCAATATGATTCAGAAGTGAGTGAAATGCAAAGGAAACACAGAACTTGAGATCTAACTAAAAGGAGACTCAGGAAAAAATACAACAACTCAGCAGCTAGCAACTGGATAATCAGAACCCAAGTCTAAGAGAGTAAATGTGTTCTATCATGTCCCAATAATCGAATACATGACTATAAAATACTAAAATTTTTTCTAAAGTCTTTCATTTGTATTTGTTATCCATTGCTGATAAAAAATTATCCAAAAATTAGTGGAGTTAAACCAGCTTTTATTATCTCACAGTTTTATTGGAGTCACGGAAAGTGGGCTGGCTTGGCTGGGTCTTCAGGCTCAAAGTCTCTCACAGACTACGGTCAAGGTGTTGACTGGGCCAGTCATCTCAAGCACTTCATTGGGGAAAAGTAGCGCATCCAAGCTCCAGTCATGTGGTTAGTGAACTAGTTTCATCCGCGTGGCTATTGACCAGAGGCTGTCCTCAGTTCACTTGCCACTTGAACCTTTCCAATATGAAGCTTATTCATCAAAGTAAGCAGAATCAAAAGGCAAGAAAATGCCCATGAGATGGAATTTACAGTCTTTCATGATCTAATCTTGAGGTGCATCCCCACTTTTGCATAACTTCTGTTCATTAAGAAGCAAATCACAAGGTATAGCCCACACACAAGGGACGGGATTACACAAGGATGTGAATGCTAAGGAATGGAAATTTGGAAGCCATTTTATGGAGACTGTCCTACCAAACACACATGAAAATCAGGGTTAAGAGAAGGTTTTATTTTTCAAATTGCATAACAGGTATATACTATACTTACCTTGTAAAATAACTAAATAGATGCTTCCCTGTTTGAAATTTGGTGACCCCAATAGTTTTGCATCATTTGATCAAATGTTTAACGTAAAAAGGCCCCATGATAAACTGCTGTGCACAGGGTCTTTACATTATATTCTAGAGAGGAGACTTAAGTAGAGGGGAGATCTGTGTTTTTACCTCCCAATACACCTTTTTTTCAATGGAGAACTGTCCATACTTCTAAATCACTATATGGTTCTAATGAAACATAATTTCAGGGAAACTGTCTCTAACCTTTTTGGCTAATCCGCACTTACATCCCCTTCCACCTACACCGAGCAGGCCCAGAGTCCATCCATGTGATGTGATAAAAGGAGATGGAAAGATCTCTCCCTTTTGAATCGTTTGACCAATAAAAAGTGATAGGCTTACAGCTTTTGGAAGCAACCTTTCCACATGAAAGGACCTTATGGTAGAGCTGAGAGGGAAGAAAGGAGGAAAGCCACTGACATCATTTGAGCATCATGGAAGCAACTCTTGCACCAGTTCCACCCTGAACTGCTCATTTACATAAGCCAATAAATTTCATTTTTGCTCAAGATTCCACTTGGGTTTCTGACATTTGCTTGTAACCCAGAGTCCTGACTAATACAGGCTTGTGTCAAGCTAACTCTTCTTACTAATTTAATACATACAATTCTATCTCTGTGTGGTTCTCAAACCAGAAAACAAGCAGAAATTACCGAAAAGCTTTTTTTTTTTTAAATGTACGTATTTCTAGGCCCCATCCAAACCTACTGTTTCAGAGTCTTTAAAGAGTGGAATCCTCGTACTGTCTTCTTTTCAAGTAGATTGGAGCAAGTACAGTATTTATAACTTTTAATTTAAAGTATAGTTGATACAAAATGTTATATTAGTTTCTGGTGTGACAACATAGTGACTGGCAAGTCTATAGTTATCTTATGCTCATCGCAAGTGAGCTACCATCTGTCATCATACAGCATTTATTATAATACCATTAACTTATCTTCCCCATGCTGTACTTTTTTCCTCCCTAACTAATTCATTCTGTAGTTGAAACCTGCTTATCTCCCATTCCCCTTCACCCATTTGCCCCATCCCTCCACCCCCCTCCCCTCCGGCAACCATCAGTTTGTTCTCTGTATTTATGAGTGTTTCTGCTTGTTTTGTTTGTTTTGTTTTTGGATTCCACATATAAGTGAAATCATATGATATTTGTTTTTCTCTGCCTTATTTCACTTAGCATAATGCTAAGTCATCCACGTTGTTTGCAAATGACCAAGATCACATTCTTTTTTATAGCTGATTAACTATATCTGTATGATATTTTAATTCCAAATGATTCTGAAGCCTAGACAGTATAGGCAACCACTAACCTATCAGCAAAGGACAAGTTCCAAATTCTAAACTGGCTTTCCATTTGAATTGCAGCATGGACTTTTCAGTCTCAGAAACCTGCATAGAAACCAGGTTTCCCTACATTGACCACCACTGAACTCTGTTATTCCCAATAGAAAAATCAGTGAAACATTTTTAAAATAGATCATTGATTTTTCTTAATTCTCCTGATAAGAAAACCATTAGTGGTAGGAATTATTATAATCCACGGGTGTGGTAAAAAAATCATATATATATATATCATATATATATATATGATATATATATTTCACGCTCCTCAATGAGTTATCCTTAAAACTACCGTGGGAGCGCCTGGGTGGCACAGCAGTTAAGCGTCTGCCTTGCGGCTCAGGCGTGATCCCAGCGTTCTGGGATCGAGCCCCACATCGGCTCCTCCGGCTGGGAGCCTGCTTCTTCCTCTCCCTCCCCCTGCTTGTGTTCCCTCTCTCGCTGGTTGTCTCTATCTCATAAATAAATAAGAATCTTTTTAAAAATAAAAAATAAAAATAAAAACTAGCGTAAGAACCAGAGTGGGCAGTAATGGCCTTCTAATGCAAAATTTTGGTATTAAATGGCACAAAATAGGGCTAAAAGCCATGTTTCTGTATCTTTTTATATATCTCCACCCTTTCACATCTGTACCTGGACAAATTGGTAAACTAACCTATATATTCTCACATTTTAGCAAGAGCAAAAGAAAAAACATCTTTTTTAAAATAATGTCATCAAGGCTAAGTTTCAAGTGCATGATATGGAAACCTCTGACCGGGTGAACCTTGGACAATCCTGTGAGTCAGCCTCAGTGGGGAACTGGCAGAGGTACTTTTCAGCCATTGGCAATGTCACAATGGTTTCCTGTAAATCTGAATGTGCTCATTTGGAAACTGGCACTATGACAGCATGGTAAGCAAAGTTTAGGTCAATCTGTTTTCACAGGACGAATTTATAGTTTGCGTCAAGGGAAGAGACAAAAGCAAGAGATGTTCTGCAGTCTTTATATCCTGAACAGTTAGTTTGCATGTTTGCTGTTTTGTATTATCACTTCTAGTTGAAGACCCTCTCAGGGCTCTAATAAAAAGAAAAACTAGTGATCAAATGTCATTACTGGTGGGTATAAATCAAAAGACAGATCACCATGGAGGGACAACAGGAATCAGATATTTCCCAGAGCTTGACCATGATTATACCTCTTTCAGTCCACCTCTTCTAGGATTGAAGACTGATGTGGAAGATATTTCCAGTTCTGTTTACACTCTTGAAAAAAATTAAGTAGAGGATCTAATCAGCAGGTGAGGGGAGGAGAGGGGACAAGAAATCAGTGGAGGATAACATCTGACTATCAATGTTGCCTTTTTTTTCCCAGCTTTTATGAGGTACACTTGACAAAGTTGCTGGAAGTCATGAGGTAGAGTACCAGAGAAGAGAGGTGCTCAGAGAAAAAGATCAGAAGAACGTGCATGAGCTTTTGCCAGACAATAAGTTGTGTGTACATACAGAGAATTTACAAAGCTGCACAAAGAACTACCATTGGAAAAAGAATAATTACCAGGCAGCTGTAGGCTGAACAACTACTGGAGTTCACCCAAGTCTGGAGAGCCATTCTAGTTCTGATCTCCAGAGTGGACAGAACTTACGAAATTCTGCAGCATTCAAGGGAGACCTCAGAGAGACTACACTTTAGGGAGTAGGGTTAATCTAGTGCTAAAAGACTACTTTATACCACCTTAATAATACTTTAAAAACCAGCTTCATACTAACCATGAACACGTGAAACTGGAATTTAAAATACTACTATTACAATTGCTTCAAAGAAAATCAACTACTTAAGTACAAATCTAACAAAAAGGAGTACTGAATCCAGTATGCTGAAAATTACAAAATGCTGATAAAAGAAATCCAAAGAAGACCTAACCAAATAGGAGCCATAGCTGTGTTCATGGACTGGGAAGCAGATTAAACATTTAGTTTCCCCCACCTTGATTGATAGGTTTAACGTAGTTTCATATCAAAACACCAACAGAGGTTTTTGTAGACATAGATAATCTTATTCTAAAATTCATACAGAAGGATCACAGGATCTCAAATGCTTTAAAAATATTTTTGAAAAAGACAAGAAAGGCTGGAGGAATCATTCTACTAATTTTGAATCCCAAGCCCACTCCAGGTTGAGTGATTTGCCGGGGAGGACTCATAAACGCTGCATATCAGGTCATACTCACGGCTATTTATCACAGCATAGGATAATTAAAAGTCAGCAAAAGAGAAAAGGGTACATGGGGCAAAATCTGGGAGGGAAATTGAGGCACGGAGTTTCCAAGAGTCTTCATCTATTAGAGTTACAGACTTGCTTAATTCCTCCAGTGTGAGTTGTGGTAATACATGTGCAATGTGTCTACCAGAGAATCTCCTTAGAGACTCGGTGCCCACAGTTTTCCTGGGGACTGTCGAGGCATACTCTGCCTAGCACACACCTAAAATTCCAGATTCCCAGAAGGAAAGCAAAATGTTCAGCATAAACCATAAACACTGTTTGCAATTCAGGCGACATTGAGCACTCTTATCGAGTTAGGATGAGTGAGGCCATCCTGAAATCTAATTCTCAGAGGCTAGCCACCGGCCACCTTAGAACAGCCCATTCTAAGGAAGCGGTGACAGGACTGCTGTATTAACTCCTTTTGCTACTCATACGGCTGTTCACTATATAGCTACACTAATCAAGACTGTGATATTGGCAGGGGATAGACACACAGATCAAGTGGAACAGAAGAACTGACAATGGACCACAAAAAAAAAAAAAAAATGCCATTGATTTTTGACAGAAGGTAAAAAAGCAATTCAGTGGAAGAATGTGGCCTTTTTTCCAAAAAACAGTACCCTAAACAACTACACATATACACAAAAAAGATGAACCTTGACTAAACCTCACATCTAATACAAAAACCTAACTTAAAATGAATTTCAAATGTAAAACATAGAGTTTATAAAAAATTTACTTTTAAAATAGGAAAAGAATCATTGGATCTAAAGGCCCTTGCAAAGGAGTTCTTAGACTTGATACCCAAAGCAACACTCATAACAAAACATGATAAATTGGTGACTGATTAAAAACTTTTACCGTGTGAAAGACCCTGTTAAGAGGATGAAAAAGACAAGCTAACGACTGAGAGAAGAGGGGCACCTGGGTGAGCTCGGTTAGGTTAAGCATTCGACTCTTGATTTTGTAGCATCAGGTCATGATCTCAGGGTCCTGAGATCCAAACTCCACGTCAGGCTCTGCACTGTGTCCACTGATCGTGGGAGACTTCTTGAGATTCTCTGCTTCCCCTTTGCCCCTCCCATCGCTCTTTCTCCTCTCTCTCTCTCTCTCCCTCTCCCTCAAGCGAAATAATAAAAATAAATAGAGTCAAGATTTTAAAAAGACTGAGAGAAAATACTTCAAAGCCACAAATTCAACAAAATTTATACCTAGAACCACAAGAACTCTCAAAAACAGTAACCACTAATCGAGTTAGAAAGTTGGAACAGACATGAATAGAACGTTTTACTAAAAGAGAATATGAAGATGGAATAAGCACATGAAAAGACGTTCAATATCACATGCCTCTCTGGAAGGCAAATAAAAACCACACTGAGGGTGCCTGGTAAATGGCGTATCGTTAAGTGTCTGTCGGCTCAGGCGTGATCCCAGCGTTCTGGGATGGGCCCACATCAAGGCTCCTCCGCTAAGAGCCTGCTTCTTCCTCTCCCCCCCTGCTTGTGTTCTCTCTCTTAGGCTGTCTCTCTCTGTCAAATAAAACCAAATGAAAACTCTTTAAAAAAAAAAAAAACCACAATGAGATGGTACTATACATCTATCAGAATCTTGACTAAAAATAAAAAATAATGACAACATCAAATACTGGGTGAAATGTGGAGAAACTGGAGCACTCATACATTGTTTGTGGGATTGTAAAATGGCAGCCAAATTATACATGCAGTTATCATATGACCCACATATTGCACACTGGAAGAGTTCATTCCAGAGAAATAGAAAACTATGTACACATAAAAATCTGTACTCAAATGGTCACTACTTGGCTTTTATTCATAATTACCGAAATCTGGAAATAACTCAAATGTCCTACAAAGGATGAATAGTTAAACAACTGTGGTGTAATTTACTAACATGCAATGGTACTTAGCTTAATAAAGGAATGAACTATTGATACATACGACTTGGATACGACTGAAATATTCAGGTGAAAACCCATATGGCTATAAAAGAGTATCAGAAAAGGTTCTTGTGATGGAACTGCTGTGTATCTTGATTGTGTTGGTGGTCACAAACCTCGCATGTGATAAAATTGCATGGAACTAAGTGCACACATGCATGCACACAGACAAATGGGTGTATGTAAAACTGGTAGAGGAAATCGAAATAAAGTCACTGAGTTTACTCAGTGTAAATTTCCTGTTAGTCAATAGTGTTCCACTTAGTCATGCAAGATGCTGCCCTTTGGGGACATCAAATAAAGATTGGTACACAGACTCTCTGTAATATTTTTTTTATAACTGCCCATGAATGTAGAAGTATCTCAAATTGAACTTAAAAACAAAGCTTCAAAAGAATCAAACGATATGTAAGTAAATTAACTGCCTGCCAGAAGAAAACACTTCATTAACCACAACAAAATCTAAACTCACAACAACATAGCACCCATTACCTAGAGCATGCATTAAAAGAATTAGTAGGCATGTAAGGATGCCTGGAATGGTCAGTGGTTGACTTCTGGTTCTTGGTTTTTTGGCTCAGAGCCATGATCTTGTGGTCCTGGGATCAAGCCCTACATTGGGCTCCGCACTCAGTGTGAGTCTGCTTGTGATTCTCTCTCCTCTGCCCCTCCCCACTCCACACACTCGCTCTCTCTCTCTCTCTAAAAATAAATAAAAATCTTTTTTTTTTTTAATTTTATAGGCATGTATAAAAGCAGGAAAACTATAAACTATAACAAAGAAAAAAATCAGTCAATACAACTGACATAGAAGTGACTGAGATGATGAAATTAGCAGAAAGAGAATGATTCTAACAGCTATTATAAATATGGTCAAGATTTAAGGAAAACATTCGTGTGCTTAGGAATAGTAGGACATCTCAAAGGATAGAAAATTGTTAAATATAAAAGAAACCAAAATATATTCTACAACTAGAGAATACAATATGTGAAATGAAAAATTTACTGAATGGACCTCATAGCAGATTAGACTCTGCTGAAGAGAAGACAACTTGAAGACATGGAATAGAAATGATCCTAAGTAAACACAGAAAAAGGAAAAACAGCTGAAAAAATGAACAGACACTCAATGAACTAATGAATAATATTAAGCAGCTAACATAACTGTAACTGGGAGGCAAGACACATTGGCACAGAAAACAACATTTTTCAAGATAATGGGAGTTTTCTCTTTTCAAATTTGATGAAAAACATAACCCCATATAGATCAAGAAGCTCAATGAAACAAAGCAGGATGGGGGAAGGCATATTGTAATCACATTTCTAAAAACCAAAGATAATAGAAAATCTTAGTGTATCCAGGAAAAAAAAAGAAAGACACACATTATATTCAGGGTCATTAGGAATACCACTTGCTTCTCAAGAGAAAGAATACAAATCTGATAACAACAGAATCAATAACATTTTAGTTATTGATTCATCATCAACATGTTTCGTTATATCACTTGGTAACAAACTACTCTGAAACTCACAGTGAGCTGACAAGTATTTCACTATATTTCACAATATTGTAGTTGGAGATTTTTGCAAGACATGGTTGGATGAACCTTTTTCTTGTGGCATCAGTCAAGCTCACTTTGATATATTTACCTTACATACTCTGGCTTTAATTACATGGTTCTTCTCACGTACCTCTAGCGCATCGGCAGAGATAGGCTCGAAGGCCAGGCTTGCAGGACTGTAGACCAAGAGCCTACCTGCAGCCCCACCAACATGGGGCCCCTCAGGGTGAGTCAGACTTCTTACCTACTGGCTTTTTGAAAGCAAGAGTTCTAGCAAATGAGACAGAATCTACATGGTCTTTTATGACCTAGACCCAGAAGTCACAAGCATTATCTATACCATATCCAATGGTTGAAGCAATCACAAGCTAATGCATTTCAAAGGAAGAACATAGCACACTCCAAATAGGAGAATACTTAGGAATTTGTGGAAATGATTCTAAATTGCTAGTCTACCCTCTGGCCAAAAACATTTATATTCCTCCCTCATGTAATATATATTTGCCCCTTGTTTAGACTCCCCAAAGTCTCATTCCATTATGGCACCAAGCTTAGGTTCGAAGTCCAGGATCTTATCATCTAAATCAAGTCCAAATATGGATGAGGCTCCATGCGATTCCTGGGATCAGATCTTGATCTGAAACCTGTGAACTAAAAGACAAGTTATATGCCCACATACCCAAAAATAGGGTGGTGTGACAGACATAGAACAAGTGCAATAAGTAGAACCCATAATAAAGGAAGAAATAGAAGTCACCAATCCATTGAAATTATAAAATCAGCTGGGCATATGTTACCAGTTCATGTTTAGAAAGTAATCCTGTTCCCTGGAATGATTTTCCATAATTTTGGTTCTTACCCCTGAGATCTTAGTTTTGCTCTCTAAGTCACTCTTTCTTTTCCATAGAACTAATCCATTTCTGTAGCTGAGCAGCCTACTGAGCCTGCTTCCTGCCCACAGAAGTTTAAGGATCAAAGTCTCTCTTCGTTTTGTATAGTCTCCATTTGGTGTAGTGGGTTTGTTGGTTTTTGTTTTGTTTAGTTTTGTTTTTTCAGTGTAAGCTGATATTGTTACTATAAAAACTTTGTGAATATCATCTATTCCATTACATAAAAAGCCACATCTACAACTATCTTCTAGATAAGCCCTTTTCTACCTTGACTCCCTGTGGCCTTCTGTGGGACAATACCCTTAAGATTCTTAGAAACCTTATTGTTTAGGAGGGAGCGGCTGTACTACAACCCCTTAAGGACCTTACAAGGCTTTTTCTCTCTTTCTGAACTCATAACAAAAGGTTTTACAATCACGTCCTCAGCTTCATCTTGCCTTGAGTCCATGATTTTCTAACAGAGAGACGTGAATTTGATCTTTGTTCTACATGGCTCTATCTTTCTTTAGTATCTTCTGCTGGGAGAAACTAAGGATAAGAAATAGTTTCATTTTCAGATCTTGTTCCTATATAGTCCCTCTAAATTCTGTTTGAAAGTTGAGTAATTCCTTCTTTAGTACAGTTCTGTCTATCCATACCTTATGATACATAATTTAAACAAATAAATAAAATATAACTTTCAGCATTCTTGCCAGCAAATCTCCTAAGCCAGATCATCAATTCATTTAAATACATTTCACGATTATCCACATTATCACATTTGCTAAACCATCTGCCATAACGAACAAGATCCTCCTTTCCTCTACACTTCACAGCTGTTTTCCTTATTTTCTAAGCTCTCATTGACAACCTCCTCAATGACTGTCAGGATCCCACTAACAGTCTTCTCAAAGCCCTGTCAGCTTCTGCCTCATATCTTGTCCCAAAAGCCATTTATGCTTTAGGTTTTTGTTACAACAGCACCCCAAATTTTGTTCCACTTATCTAATACTATATAACTGCTTGAAAAATGCTTAAAAACAAGCAATTTTATTATATCTCATGACTAAGAAAATCAGAATTTCGGCAAGTTTCAGCTTGGTGATCTTTACATTCTTTGCGGCATCAAGAGATCACTCAGGGGTATTCACTTGGTGAATGAGAAGTTGGAGAATTCAAGACAGCTTCACTCACATATCTGGCACCATGGCGGGAATGACTAGACCACTGAGCTTGGCTGGCTCTGTTGACCAGAATGTGGTCTCTCAGTGTGGCGGTCTTCTCATATGGTGGCTCAAGGCTCTAGAGCAAGTGTTCAAATGAATAAAGCAGGAACTTCACAGTCTTTTATGACCTAGCCTCAGAAGTCATAATGTTTCATTTCTGCTGTTCCATACAGATCAAAGAAATCATAGCCTACCCAGATTCAATAGGAGGATAAAGACTCAGTATCTTAGTGGAAAAAGTGTCAAAGAATGCGCAGCCATTTTTAAAAACCAACATAGCAGATATGCAATACAGAAAATATTAAGGAAGTTCTTCAGGCTGCAGTGAAATGATATCAGATGGAAACTCAGAGCTACAGGAAAGAATGAAAAGCACCAGAAATGGCAAACATGTAGGTAAAATAAAGGGCTTTTCTTTCGATTTCTTAAGTTCATATAGCAGTAAAAATACATGACAACCATAACACAAAAGACAGGAGTAAAATGGATCTGACCTCATGCAATTTGCAGGAAATCAACTCATTTTTGTCAACCAACATGGAAATTATCAATACTGTCCACCAGTGAAGCAAGGGAGATAGAAAAGGTGCCACTATTGTAAAGAATACAATAGTGAAAGCGTGATAACATGTCACAATATCAGAGCGGGGAACAATGGTGGATTTTTTTGGGCCAAGTTTCTGTTTTAACTTTCACTTCTACCATCCCATCCTCCAATTCACTAATTCGTTCTTCTGCCTCATTTACTCTGGCCGTCAGAGCATCTAGTTTTGACTGCATTTGACTCATAGCATTTTTAATTTCTGCCAGATTCACTCTCATTCCGCCCATAGAGATTATATATTCTCGTTAATATTTTCATTAATACTTTTTTCAAGCCTACACATCATCTTGACCATTTTTACTCTGAACTCCATTTCTGATAATTTGGTTATATCCATATCCATCAGTTCTGTGGCAGAGGCCACAGACTCATTATCTTTTCTTTGCTGGGGGGGATTTCTCCTCCTCCCCATTCTGATGAGGAGAGGTTGCAGGGTTGCCCAGAGCCCAAATTATTGACCAGGACCCAGGCAGTGTGCACTTGTTTTATAGGGATCTTAGGGCTGTGGGCTTCTTGATTTTTCAGCCTGCGTTCTGGGGGAGGGGCCTGCTGAGCTGATATTCAGGCAACCCTGTTTGGGTAGAGTCTCCCTGTCTCCTGCGAGGGGGTTTGGGGATGGGCACAACGTGAGCTGGTATTTCCGGGCTTTTGTTCTCTGGCGGCTTTCCCTGGTGGTTTTCTGTGGCTCTTCTGAGAGAGCAGCAGTGGCCGAGTCCTAGCCTCTGTCTCAGAACAGAGAGATCGCAGTCCGCTCTCCACTGAGCTCTCTTGGTCTCTTTAACTCTGTTTCTGTCGGTGCTGCTAAAAACTCTGTAGTGTCCCGGGTTGTGCACCCCACAGCTGGTGTGCCAGTCCTCACTTCCAGGGCCGGCAGGTCTCTGTCCTTTGTGTTTCTAACACCGCCAGCCGTCCCGGTTCCTGTGCGCGCTCCTGAGCTCTCTGTTTCAGTGTGGTTCGTGCGCACTCAGGAGCGCCGATTTTCAGTCTGGTCGCGCGTGCGCGCTCCAGAGCTCCCAGTATCAGTCCGATTCCAATGGGCGCTCTGGAGCTTGGGTTTTCAGTCAGGTCGCACGTGCACTCCTGAGCTCTCGGTTTCAGTCTAGTTCGAGTGCGCTCTCTGGAGCTCCGGTTTTCAGTCTGGTTGCACGCGTGTTTCCAGGCTCACGGTCTCAGTCGTCTCTCTCTCGTTGTCGGTCTGTCCGGCCACTCCCCAGTGCAGGTGGCTACCACTTCCTGGCGTCTGAATGTGGCGGCTCCTTCCCCTTCCGTTTATCTTTCGATATCTGTGCGCGGATTCACGGCTCCCCGCTTCGTACCTCAATACTCAGCACTGGAGATGTTCGTTTGTAGAGATCCAGATGTATCTTCCTGCGTCTCAGGCTGATTCCATGGGTTTTCAGGATGGTCTGTTACATATCCAGCTCGACTCAGGGGACCCCCTAGTCCTCCGCCATCTTAACTCCCCACCTCTGGTCTTTCAACAAGGACAACTTTTGTTTTCCAGGGAAGTTCAGGTCCTTTCACAGTAGGAAAATAGATGACAGCAAGGGATTATCATTTATTTGGATTTTTATTTTTTGATGCTTCCCTTGGAGTAGTGAAGATTAACCAAGACCTCAGAAATTTAAAAACCCGAGGAATACAGGTTTTAATGAGAATCACTTGGCCAAGATTGCTGCCTCTCCTTGGTCCCTGTAAGAATAAAAGAAGACAGGAGCAGCCTCACAAATTACCAGCACCTGGAGCTTCGGTAAGCCATGGATTTCATTGACTTCAGTTATATTTAATTTCATAAACTGCAGTCTTCAATGTTTAGCATGGA
>NW_024426230.1:19463901-19647326 GCF_017311325.1 Ursus maritimus | reverse complement strand
TTATTTATTTATTTATTTATTCTTCCTGCATCTCATGTCTTTTTATCCAATCTGCCACCATGTGGCGTTTTATGGGAGCATTTAGGTCATTCACATGGAGAGTGATTATTGAGAGATATGATTTTAATGATGTTATGTTGCCTGTAAAGTCTTTGTTTCTATAGATTGTAAATTTCTGTTCTGTATCACTCTTGGGGCCTTTTTACTTTTATAGAACCCCCCCCCTTAATATCTCCTGTAGGTCTGGTTTTGTGGTTACGAATTTGGTCATGTCTGGTGATCCTGGAAGGTCCTTATCTCTCCATCAATTCTGAATGACAGCCTTGCTGGATAAAGGATCCTTGGCTGCATGTTTTTCTCGGATAGAGCTTTAAAAATACCCCACCAACCCTTCCTCTCATTTCAGGTCTGTGTAGACAGGTCTGACGTAATTCTGATATTTTTGCCTCTGTATGTGAGAAATTTCTTCACCCTGACCGCTTTCAATTCTGTATCCTTGGATCTAATATTTGCAAATTGCACTATGACGTGACGTGGTGTAGGTTTGTTGTAGGTGACCTTCGGAGGGGTCCTCTCTGCCTCTTGGACACGAATGCTTGTTTCCTTTGCTAGATTAGGGAAGTTTCCAGCTACAATTTGTTCAAATATCTCTTCTAGACCTCTGTCTTTCTCCACCCCCTTGGGGATACCGATGATTCTGACATTGGAACGTTTCATTGAGTCCTTAATCTCCCGTAATGTACATTCTTGAGATTGGATTTTTTTGAGCCAAGTTTCTGTTTTAACTTTCACTTCTACCATCCCATCCTCCAATTCACTAATTCGTTCTTCTGCCTCATTTACTCTGGCCGTCAGAGCATCTAGTTTTGACTGCATTTGACTCATAGCATTTTTAATTTCTGCCAGATTCACTCTCATTCCGCCCATAGAGATTATATATTCTCGTTAATATTTTCATTAATACTTTTTTCAAGCCTACACATCATCTTGACCATTTTTACTCTGAACTCCATTTCTGATAATTTGGTTATATCCATATCCATCAGTTCTGTGGCAGAGGCCACAGACTCATTATCTTTTCTTTGCTGGGGGGGATTTCTCCTCCTCCCCATTCTGATGAGGAGAGGTTGCAGGGTTGCCCAGAGCCCAAATTATTGACCAGGACCCAGGCAGTGTGCACTTGTTTTATAGGGATCTTAGGGCTGTGGGCTTCTTGATTTTTCAGCCTGCGTTCTGGGGGAGGGGCCTGCTGAGCTGATATTCAGGCAACCCTGTTTGGGTAGAGTCTCCCTGTCTCCTGCGAGGGGGTTTGGGGATGGGCACAACGTGAGCTGGTATTTCCGGGCTTTTGTTCTCTGGCGGCTTTCCCTGGTGGTTTTCTGTGGCTCTTCTGAGAGAGCAGCAGTGGCCGAGTCCTAGCCTCTGTCTCAGAACAGAGAGATCGCAGTCCGCTCTCCACTGAGCTCTCTTGGTCTCTTTAACTCTGTTTCTGTCGGTGCTGCTAAAAACTCTGTAGTGTCCCGGGTTGTGCACCCCACAGCTGGTGTGCCAGTCCTCACTTCCAGGGCCGGCAGGTCTCTGTCCTTTGTGTTTCTAACACCGCCAGCCGTCCCGGTTCCTGTGCGCGCTCCTGAGCTCTCTGTTTCAGTGTGGTTCGTGCGCACTCAGGAGCGCCGATTTTCAGTCTGGTCGCGCGTGCGCGCTCCAGAGCTCCCAGTATCAGTCCGATTCCAATGGGCGCTCTGGAGCTTGGGTTTTCAGTCAGGTCGCACGTGCACTCCTGAGCTCTCGGTTTCAGTCTAGTTCGAGTGCGCTCTCTGGAGCTCCGGTTTTCAGTCTGGTTGCACGCGTGTTTCCAGGCTCACGGTCTCAGTCGTCTCTCTCTCGTTGTCGGTCTGTCCGGCCACTCCCCAGTGCAGGTGGCTACCACTTCCTGGCGTCTGAATGTGGCGGCTCCTTCCCCTTCCGTTTATCTTTCGATATCTGTGCGCGGATTCACGGCTCCCCGCTTCGTACCTCAATACTCAGCACTGGAGATGTTCGTTTGTAGAGATCCAGATGTATCTTCCTGCGTCTCAGGCTGATTCCATGGGTTTTCAGGATGGTCTGTTACATATCCAGCTCGACTCAGGGGACCCCCTAGTCCTCCGCCATCTTAACTCCCCACCTCTGGTCTTTCAACAAGGACAACTTTTGTTTTCCAGGGAAGTTCAGGTCCTTTCACAGTAGGAAAATAGATGACAGCAAGGGATTATCATTTATTTGGATTTTTATTTTTTGATGCTTCCCTTGGAGTAGTGAAGATTAACCAAGACCTCAGAAATTTAAAAACCCGAGGAATACAGGTTTTAATGAGAATCACTTGGCCAAGATTGCTGCCTCTCCTTGGTCCCTGTAAGAATAAAAGAAGACAGGAGCAGCCTCACAAATTACCAGCACCTGGAGCTTCGGTAAGCCATGGATTTCATTGACTTCAGTTATATTTAATTTCATAAACTGCAGTCTTCAATGTTTAGCATGGACTGACCAGCAAGATAGAAACCATGGAGAATTTTCCACTTTCCCCCCTTGCTTCTTCTGTCTATCCTCTTCCTCTCGGATAACACTCAATCTCTATTATGACTCATGGTAGGTGACAGCACTGTGGGAAACTTTGCTTTGTCTGGGAAATGCCACTGGGGCAGTTATCACATTCGGGTCTTAATTTTCAAATGAGTGGGAGAGTAACATTGATATTCATGTGTTTTATTGACAGTGTTGCAGTTGAGGGATGAGACTCTTGAGCGTTGCGGCTAGGATTAATTTAACTTCGGTGCTGCTGCTGAAGAAGGCAGCTAGGCCTCTGAGATTGCTCTCTGGGTGACATTGAGCAGAATAAGAGATTGGGGGGGGAGGAGAAGAAATAGGAGCTCTGATTTCCTTGGGACTTTAATTTCTTCATATTTGCACTTCAATTTCTCCATGGGAATTTAATGAGGGATAGGAATTAAGGGTGTATAAATTTAAGTTGTTTTAACTTCTTGGTGAATCGAACCTTTTAAGATGATAAAGTGACCTTCTTTATCTCCAGCAATGCTTTTGGCTTTGAAGTCTATTTTTTTTTAATTGATATAGTCATATACCAGCTTTCTGTTAGTGTTTGCGTGGTATATCTTTTTGTGTTCTGGTGTGGTTTTGACCTTTCTAAATCTTGTATTTTCGATGTATATCTTGTCAACAGCACATAGTTGGGTTTTCTTTCTTTAATCCAATCTAATTTTGTCTTTTAATAGAAATATTTACATTTAATATAATTTTTGATATATCTTTAAGTTGACTGTTTTACTATGTTTTCTATTTGTCCTACCTGTTCTTTGTTCCTTTTCTCTGCTTTTCTCTGAAAGCAGAGAAAAGTTTTGGACTTATGTTATTATTCCAGTTTTTTCTTTGATTGGAAGTTAGGCATCCTTTTTACTATTCTTTTAGCGGTTACCCTGGAAATTACAACATGTAATAATTATTTTTGAGGATTTTATTTATGTAAGAGAGAGAGAGAGCCCAAAGAAGCATGGGGGTGGCGAGGGACAGAGGGAGAGGGAGAAGCAGACTCCCCACTGAGCAGGGAGCCTGACGTGGGCTCCATCCCAGGACCCCCAAGATCATGACCTGAGCTGAAGACAAATGCTTTACCGACTGAGCCACCCAGGTGCCCCACAGCATACCTTTTTTACCCATCAAAGTCTAATGTTAATGTATACTTTCCTCCCAAATGATTTTAGGGCCTTGGAACACTTAACTCCCTCTTGGCTTATTTTATTGTTATTGATATTTTAATTCTCTATATATTTGAAACCTCATAAAAATATTTTATTATTTTGCTCTGTGTGGTCAATATTCATTTAGATTCACCCACATATTTACCATTTCTAGTGCTTTTTATTCCTTCACACTCTCTTGTCCTTCCATTTGGGATCACCTTTTTATTTTTTTTAATGCCCAAGGAATACTGTAAAGTGTATGAACTTCCACTGCTGTTCACTCAGTTGATCCCAAGGAGTTCTCCAGGTAGCTGAAGGGTCTTGGAGAAGTTTGACCTTCTCTAGCACCATGGCATCTGGCAACAAGGTCCAAGTTTGGCTCCATTCTGTAGCAAGTACCTACAGAGCTCTGTAGCTCTACCAAGCTTGTGAGGAGCTGCTTCCATGACTCAAGGAAGAATGGGCAGCTGGCTCTGGAAGAGTCATGGACCCAGGGCCTGTGAGAGCTTTCATTTCCAGGAGAGCACAGTATATGGCCAGCAACTGCTGCTCTGATGGTGTATAACACAGGGCTGAGGAGAGCAGTTTCTTGCATAAGAAACCCATGGACGATTTATGGCCATCATGGATGGATCCAGAGACTGCAAAAGGTTTGAGAGGAGGTTGCTAAAGCTTCAGTGGTGAAGGAGTCTCTGGGCACCAATGAGAATGCCTGTTATATTGCAATTTGGATAGATTCTAGAGCCTTTTGTTGGAGTGGGACAATTAAATGTGGGCTAATTTGCAAATAACAGTATTAATGAGCTTAAGTAAAATGTGTAAATGAGGAATATGTTGTCTTCAGAACCCAAAAAGAACTAAAACATATTGTGGGTGTTGAAGTTCTTGAACTTGTCAGGGAGGGAGCAGTCCTTGGTTTATTGAATACTTCTTAGGAATGAATGTAAGTGAAGCAATGGGACTTTGCATTATGTGTGAGACAATGGCTCAGTCCCCTCCCCCCCTTTTTTAGATTTCTTTATTTGAGAGAGAGAAAGAGACAGAGACAGAGTATGAGCAGTGGGGAGGGGGCAGAGGGGGAGGGATAAGCAGACTCGCTGCTGAGCAGGGAGCCCCATCAGTCCCCTTTTCTGAGCTCTTCTGTGAGTAATTGTCTCAAATGAGTGCTTCCAATAAATCTCCTCATAGGAGATCAATGTAATCAATATAATGTTAATACTTGTGAATCAGTGTAATGTCTTACCTATGATCCTAGAGAAAATTGGATGTAGTTAAGATCTTTCTTGCAAAGATTATGTGTGATATTAAGGCTGTTGAGGTACCCTGTGGCAAACTGAATAAAGGCGCGTGTTATTTTGATGGTAAAGGCAAACTGCAGTTGAGAGGCTGTCGAAATAGTCACTAAACAGAACATTTAGTCAAATCTACAATAGCAAAAGATTTATTAGTTGTTGATTGGAAAGCCAATAATTTCAATAACATTGGGAATAGGAGCCTTGATGGGTGGGACCATGGCATTTAAGGTTGTGGTAATCCACTATGCGGCACCATTCTTTCTTTCTAATCTCAAATACAGACAAAATTGTGTTGTTAAATGAAAAAGCAGTGAGGATAATCACCCTTCTCTAAATGGGTCATCTTGTATATATAAAGGATTTCAATCACTGAATATTTTAATTTACATTGGGCCATATTACCTTCTTTAAAGGGAGGAAAAGGTCCATGGTATCCCATTTGTCAAGTGCAGACAACTTAATTTTAATTTGTTACTCATTGGGTCAGAGCATCCATACCCACCGTGGTATATTTTAGAGCAATGCCTTGGCTGTGGGGAATTTAGGCAGTAGTTCCAATGGTTAAGATGAGGCATACCTATTTGTCCCCTATCTTATATTTAATTCCCTAGGAGTATAGGGTGTACCATGTTTAAATGCACCAGGATCCCTAATATTGGGTTCGTGAAAATTTGCCAGTTGCTGCATTTTATCAGATATTAAAGTTAATTCAGAACCTATGTTATATAAGTGCAAAAGCCAGTCAGTGCCTTTTTATCTTTCATTGTATGAATTCTTTTAGTAAATTTTGAATTCCATTCGGATCAAATCATGGACTCTGTTTTGGTTTTTTGTTTGTTTCTTCCCCCTGTATTCTGGCTTCTCTGTGTGTGTGGGGGGGCAGTGGGATTGGAAAGGAGAGGGGGAGAGAGAGAGAGATTACTGGACATATTTCAAGGATTTGGAGGGTCCTCTATCCTGCTCTTATTTATAAATTTATTTTCCCAAGAGAGCCTCACATCAGTATCATCAGGGTTAGGGTATTCCCTTGTGGCAATAATTATTTTATAGGGCTCAAGGGCCCCAGGCTTAAATCAGGTTTGAATTAAGCCCCTTTGCTGTGCCACAAGGGTGCCATGGGTGTTTTTCCTATAACCCTGAGGATTCGGATCTTAGTTATGACAGAGGTATATGCAGCATAGCAACAGAGGTATTTAGAGGCCAGGGAAGCTGTTTGCTCTTAGGACTGAGGGCATCAGTACACTATATAATGGCTGCTTTTTTTCTTTTCTCTATTTCACTCTTTCCCTCCTTCCCTTTCTTACTACCTAATGACTGTTCTTTCATGAGTAACTACTGATGGACTTGTATCTAGCACAGGCTATAGTCTTTCCTTTGAATACTTTGTACATTAGAGACTATGGCTGGTGAGACACAACCAACTGGTTATGGAGTAAGAGTCTTTACACAGAGCCTAGCATTGGTCCCAGTTCCATTCTAAGACAGTGGTTAGGTCTGGGCCGAGAAACAGTATTTGAATCAATATTTTGATATTTGGCATTTAGGGAAAGGAGTATGGTATGTTTTTCCTATTTTTCTCCACCTTTATCCTAGGAGTGGACAGAATCACCCAGGAACAGAGTTTTGGGAGATGAGAAGGGAAACACTGGGACTATAAACTCCTTGCCTGTTCACTGTTCACCCTTAGCCTGGCAAGCTGGGTTTAATAGTAATACTCTGTATCTCCTGATTATTCCTTGATTAATGAATCCTACGAGATTGATGGGAAAAAGAACTAACAGTTTTTGAGATCCTGACAGTCCCTGTGTGAAATGTTCTGTACTTGAAAATGTAGGCCGACTGAAGATTCTTTGTATAAGGTCTCTACTTAAAAAGAAGCTCAAATAAGTGATTCATTTGTAGAGATCTGGTGGCCTGAGCACAGGCCTTTAAGAGTAGAAGAAATGCTGGCCTGATGAGGTTTGCTTTTAGGGCAGGAGTGATGGGGAGTTGGAGAAGTGGTGGAGGACATTGATGACAGCAGGATCAGGGTGGGGGAAATGAATGCAGAGGTGGTGGTGGTACAAAGGCAGTGAAAATAGAAGAGAAATGCTTTTTACAGTTTTACAGAAACCAGAGCCAGAGGCTAGGATTTAGATGCAGGTAGTTTATTTGGGAGGTGAGTCTTGGAAGCAGGGGAAAGAAGTGTGGTGTTTGCCTGACATGGCAAACAGCAGGATTGGAGGAATCTGAGGTCACACAGAGCTGTCCATCATGGTTATGGCTGAAATCAGAGGTGGACCTTGGGGGCGAGATGTGGACACCAGAGGTATTTGCTCTTGTCCACTCCTCACATAGCTCATATTCACGTGTATCCTACATTAAGTCCATTTCTTCACTGGGTCTTTAAGGAGATAGCTGGCCTTAATATCTATTTAAGACTCAATCTAGTGCGTTAGAAGAATAAGCTTTAGTTCTTGCTGTGCAGTTGGTCACAAGGCCATGACTGATATTTTCTTCCTCCTCTCTATTCTACAGTTCTCTTAGCGTTTGGATGGATGCGGTAGGACTGCTTGGCATGGTGATACAGACAGAACTTCATCACTGAGGGGCCTGAACCCTTCGTTGTCTTTTGCTTTTTTATGTATTGGTTGCTGCAGTTGCCCATTTGCTGTTGTACCTGGATAGGAAAACAGCAGAAAATGGCAGCAAGTGGATGTCCTAGGTACCAATGGGCCTTTCCATGCCCTTATTATGAAGCAACAATCTTGGTTCTTTATGATAACCAGAGTTCAGCATCTACAACATCGCAATATTTTTGCTGCCTGCCGGGCCACTAGCATAAGGATCCCAAAGTGATCAGGTTGCTAGTTGTAGTTTCAGGTTCAGTGAAGTCCTTGCCATGCTGCCTGGTGGGAGTACCCCCCCTGCCCCCCCCTGCCAACCTGAGAACCAAGACCTCTAACCAGAGAGCCCAAGATGGTGGGAAGTAAAGCACATATTCTGCCCATGGAGTCATTGGGAGTGACAGAGAGTGGCCCAATACCATATCCACTCCTTGGTTCTCTACCCATGCATTCAGCTATTGGGTCACAGATGTCTATATCAGTCATTGGTTGAACTGCATGTACTGCATCCTGGGGGACAATACCCCTATCTTGCAGAGTATCATCCCTGAATTGGTGCCTTAGCTGACCTTTAATAGGGTATTCTATTATTCCCATTAGTCCTTACTTCAGGGGAAGTCTAAGCTCATATGGAATGCTCCCCTAAAGATACTGCTGACATCAGGGGTTAGGCTGAGAGAATGTGACTCAGGCTTTAGAGGCATCTGCTGTAGGGGAGAAATGTTGGTATTATTTAAAATGACCATGAAAGTTGTGAAGGCTGCTTTAATTTTTGCCTAGGGAAGGGAATTGATCTAGCCTCATTGATAATTTTTTTCTGACTTTTTTGAAGTATGATTGACAAACATTGTATATATTTAAGGAATACAATGTGATGTTTTGATATATGTATACATTGTGAAATGATTACCACAATCAACCTAATTTATCTCTCACCTCTTACCTTGTGTGTGTGTGTGTGTGTGTAAGAACACTTAATATTCACTCTCAGCAAATTTCAAGTGTACAGTACGTTATTATTAACTAGAGTGACCATGCTGTACATTAGGCCTCAGAACTTATTCATCTTACAGCTGAAAGTTTGTAACCTTTGACTAACATCTTCCTTATCCCCTAGTTGCTGGTAAGCACCATTCTACTCTCAGTTTCTAAGAGGTTGACTTTTTTGGATTCTAGTATAGGTGAGATCATGCAGTATTGTGCCTGGCTTATTTTCCTGAGTATAATGTCCTCTAGATTCATCCATGTTGTCCAGGATTTTCTTCTTTTTAGGGTATGGTGATATTGTATTATTTGTATGTATGATGAATGAATAAAGAAAATATACATACATATCCCATTCAATACCATACTTTCTTTATCCATTCATCTGTTGACATTTAGGTTGTTTAGGTTGTTTCCATATGTTGCTGATCGTGAATAACGCTTCAGTGAATATGGGGGTGCAAATATCTCTTTAAGATACTGAATTCATTTCCTTTGGCTATATGCCCAGAAGTAGGATTGCTGGATTCCACAGAAGTTCTATTTTTAATTTTTTGAGGAATCTCCGTACTGTTTTCCAGAATAGCTATACCAATTTACATTCACACCAACAGTGTTTAAGGAGTCTCTCTTCACGTCTTTGCCAACACTTGTTATCTTTTGACTTTTGGTAATAGCCATTCTATTGCTGTGAAGTGACATTTCACTGTGGTTTTGATTTGCATTTCCTTGATAATTAGTGATGTTGAGTACCTTTTCATATGCCTCTTGGAACTTTGTATATCTTTTTTGAAAAATGTCTATTCATGTCCTTTGCCCATTTTAAAATTAGATTGTTTAGTTTTTTGCTATTGAGTTGTATGAATTCCTTAAATAATTTGGCTATTAACTCCTTATTGGATATATGGTTTGCAAATATTTTCTCCCGTTCGTACATTGCATATTCATTTTATTGACATGTGGAAGGGTCATGGGAGCTTTCTGGGTTTTCTTTTATAAGGACACTAATTCCATTCATGAAGGTTCCACTCTCATGGCTTAATCACCTCCCAAAATCACCTACTTCCTAGTAAAATCACATTGGTGGTTGGGATTTCAACACATGAATTTTGGAGGACAAAAACACTCCATTGCAAAATTGTAAGCTGAAACCAGGTAATATAAATGCCAGGTATGTTGTATTTAACCCCCAAAAAAGGAGGAGACAAAGGAGGAAGAATAAGAAGAGAGTGACTCATTTTGAAGAAACAGAAATTGTCAACTCTTCCCCCCTCCCCATCTTTTGAAAAAATTGTTCATGTTGGCATTTATCATAGATACACAAGCCCTGAATGGAAAATCTGAATATATGTGTAATATCTGAAGGAGCTTATATAATTTTTTTAATTCACTATATATCAGTTACTTAAAAAAATGTCTACTTCCTCAATCTTAGAATAAATAATTCATGCTTAATCTGGTATTCATTACTGTGGAAATTTTTTCTTATTCTCCTTGTGCTTCCTGCTTAGCAGTGTGGCATTGGCTGAGAGGTTAAATAAGCAGAAAGACAGCAACATCAAGGTCGAGTAGAGTGTATAAAGGCATAAAATGCCCAGAAAAAACTGAATCCATGATACATTTGATGTTACATAATCAGCAACCAGTCCACCTTCCCATGGCTCTTAACAGTTTGTTTCTGATTAACTATTTTTTGATCACTTTGTTGGGTAACAATAGTACTTAAAAGTATGACACTATACAAGTGTAAGATAATATTTTCCATATGCACTATATGAAAGAATTGGAAGACAGGGGAGAAGGTGGTGGTTAATATGCTTTTAGGCCAAGAAGGAAGTTGAATTAATTGACTTATTAATCAGAAGAAAAAAATGTTATTTTAAACTACAACTAACCAATGGTACCTGCTTCTGTCCCAAGGGAGTGGCATAATTTTCATATTAGACTTTTAAAGACTAGTGTTGTCTACCAGCAGTGTTAGTTTATTAGCTCTGAGGTCCTTCGTCCTCCGAACATTTAATTAATGTGGTAATGGTGTTTTGAAAAAATTAAGGAAAGGGCTGGTTCCAAATCAGGGAATGATTGGGGAGATGAAATTGGAGTGAGACAGTTCAGGAAATCGACTGCAAGGTGATTGTGAGATTATGAGCCCCCAGGAATCCTGGGAGGCAATAGCCTTCCCTTTGGATGTGGGGTAAGAGTTTGAAACCATTCTTATACATTTCAGAGATCAGAGTGACCTTAGATGACATCTGTGTTCCTAAACCTCCTTTCAGTTCTGATACAGGAGCTACTTCAGTTGAGTGGAGCATAAAATGCAGAACTCTGGCCAGAAGGAAGGTCAGGAGCTTTCCAATTTTGGCAATGAATACAAGTATTTAAATACATTCTTTGTTTGGGCTAATCAGAAGTCCTGGTTATAGTTTATAACATTATGTTAAATGAAATGGTATTGAATTTCATTTTTAAAAAAGATTTATTTAGAGAGAGTGCACGCGTGGGGGGGTCAGAGGGAAAGAATCCTCAAGCAGACCCCCCATTGAAAGTGGAGCCTGAGACCACTGATCTCATGGCTCATTAGTTCTTTTTTTTAAAAAATATTTTATTTATTTTTGTGCACATGTGCTAGAAAGAGAGAGAGAGAGCAAGAGAGCAAGAGCAAGAACAAGCATGAGCAGGGGGAGTGGGAGAGGAAGAAGCAGGCTCATAGCGGAGGAGCCTGACGTGGGGCTCGATCCCAGAACGCCAGGATCACGCCTTGAGCCGAAGGCAGACGCTTAACCACTGTGCCACCCAGGCGCCCCTCACCCATTTATATCTTGATCTTTATATCCTGCAAGTTCTGTAGTTAAATTACTCACCCTTCTATTTCAGATTTCTGGGAAAATACATATCTTTTCCTTCAAAACACTCTTTATTTTTTATTCAGAAGCCATTTCTATTTGCTATTGAGGCAGGAGTTCTTTGAAAAGATTGCTTGAGAATTTCACGTTTTCTGTTTTATTTTAATGGTACTTGGATTTGTCTTAGATTTTCAGTTTTAACAGTCGTAACCACGCTGAATGTCATGGGCGTGTTGCTATGTCTGTAGATGGCAGTACAGCACCATCCAAGAAGCTCAGATTTTTCTGCTAGACACGCACAATTGGTGTTCCTGCTTCTGTAAGCGATGACCTTCACATACCAATGACAGCTTCTTTAACTTTCGTTATATCCCTTTTGACCCAATCTTGAAACATCTGATCACTAATTATATCTGGTACCAAACTGAAATTTGTAAAACACCAAGGTAGCTACAGGGTGCTAGATCATGTTTAGGTACAAAGTCTTAGTATCCATGAAACTTGGCATTCTAATAATAATAATAATAATAATAATAATAATAACAGCCTAGAATTTTAAGAATTCCTGTTCATGGATTGACACATTATTAGGGCACCTAGTATAAAAATTGAATGCTATACAGCACTTTAAATTAGCACCACAAGTCTAAATATTCACAATCCATAGGTAACATTTGCTGTTATTTCCCAGCTACCTCTGATCCTTACTTATCCTGGGCATTTCAGTGTTTTGCTCTTATGGGGCATTTTATTATGAAGGCAGGTTCAAGAAGATTCTAGTCAATTTCCCACCCTTTCCTCTGTCCTGCCTTTAAATCTGCTGACATGTGCCTGTGACCCTTTGTTGGTGAGTTTGATTCCCTTATGAGCTACTTAACTTTGCTTCTTTCCATGACTTCAGCCTGGATCCTTAACACTAGACAGCCTCTTTGGAAATGCATTACCCTGGCCTTGAGGGGGATAAGAAATGGGAATTCGTATTCTCAGTGCAAATCCCTCATTACTAGCGGACAGTCGACCCAAAGCCTCTGCAGCAAGGCTTTACTACTGTTATCAGGGTGATTGATGGGCTGAATGCTTGAAGGGTTGTGGATTGTCACCTGAATCTGTGTGAGTTCCTTTGCATTCCCCCTGCCACCATTCTCGTTCAGGCAGGGATTATTGCGTATGCTTCCTTGCTGCGTTTCTTCTTGCCTTAAGCCCTTGCACAGCTTGGTGTCTCTTTGTAATTCACAATTCTTTAGTGCCTCCCCACTGCCATATGAACAGTCCAAATTCTCTAGCTACCCCGTTATGATGTAGCCCCAAGATGTTTCACAGTTCTCCTCCATAATGTATTCCCTAGAAAATTGGACTACTCCGTATTCCTTGCAGAAATGCTATGCTTTTCAGTCTCTGGACTCATACCCAGTTTCCTATCTCTGGAATATGCGTTCCCCTACCTCCACTTCACACTATTGAGATCTTACCAATTCTTCAGAAGCTGGCTGAAATTTAACCTCTCCTAAGAAATGTCCCTCTGTACAACACACCAGAAGCAATCTTCTGTTTTTGTATCACCTATAATGCTTTGTTTTTTTCACTTTTACAGCATTTGTAATGCTTTTTATTGGTTATTTGTTCATATGTCTTATCTTCCCTGTTGGATTGCAGGCTTTTTAAAGGACAGGGATTTTATCATATTATTACTTTTGTTTATCTTAATACCAAGGACAAAATAGGCCAACCAAACATTTTGAGACATCATTCCACTTTTGCAAAAGTATATGTACATAATTGATGTTACATGAGACTTTTTCTGTTGTTAGGGAATTCTGGCTCAATCCTAAAGATGAGGACAATGAGCAACAAGTACCCTTGTATTTTCAAGAGAGGTTATATGCCAGAAAACTTGCTGTAAGATGCTGGACCAGCCCAGCCCAGTATCCATCATTATCATCGGCCTATTTAAGTAAAGCCTGGACCTATATTATGAGGATTCTTTGGAGGGAGCTTATTGTAGCTGAGTCTTTGAGTCTTCTCCAAAAGCCAAATGGAGGGAGACATGAGAGGTCCCCTCAATGAGGCTGGAAGGGTACTTATAATAAGGGGAGCCTGGCATTTTGCTCTCATTCTGGGTATCTGCTGAACAGCAGAAATGCACAGATGGGGAGCAGGAGAAATTTTATGAGAGAACTAGATGCCTATGACCAGGACTTTGGGACCAAATCTAAGGAAGATCAAAACTGGCCACTGTCTCTCGCTTGGACAATCCTGACTTTGAGAGGCTACTTGAAAGAGGGCAGTAGTGGGGATGGTCAGGGACAAAGATTTGTGAATTCTTTGAGCCAAGTGGACACTGAGGAGGATGTTAATGGTCTCGAAAGTGTCTCTCCAAAGACGGTGGTGCTTGCTCTGGGGAGGGAATATAGTAGAAAGAAACTGGATGAACCACAACAGGTAAATAAACAGGTTAATAACCTAGAAAGCATTGTTTGTGTCAGGGAGTGGTATAGGTGGACATACGCACGGAGGTGGGCAGATGTCTCTAAAGAAGTATGAAAACAATGCTCATCACCCCGTGAGACAGAACTAGAATTTTATTGACTGCCATGACAGTGGGTAATTGATACAGGGCAACAGCTAAGTAAAAAAGGCCTTTGTTCTCATCCCTCCTGCTAGTCGGACCCAAATGCTTTGTTAGAGGCAGAAGGAGGAGGGAGAGGAAAAGCATAGAAGGTCAAAGAACATAACAGTCTCCTTCCTCTGCCTTTGTGCCCCCTGTAGGTCTCTAATCCTTGGATCAGTTCTGAAATGGAAGAGAGGATAAACTGTTCTAATAGGTGAAAGTGACTGGCAAACCAGTCAAGATGTCTGAGGGAGGAGAAGGGAGAGCTGCTAGGACCAGTTTGACGGAGGTGGCATTAAAACACACACACACTTTATTTATTTATTTACTTATTTATTTATTTACTTATTTACTTATTTACTTATTTATTTTCTGATTGTACCCTACCAGGTTTAGCCCATTAAATGCAACATTATATCTATCTATCTATGTATCTATCATGGGATCACACATGATTTTAATTTCTTATTTTTATTTATCTAAATTTCCTAATTTTTCTAAAATGAATGTGTATTATATAAAAGTATTTATAAAAGCAATTTGATTTTAAATAGGAAATTTGAAAAACAAAAATACTTTAGAAGAAAATAAATTTACCCACAGTTTACCCACAATTTACTGTTGATTTTTAGTATTTTTACTAATATTTTCTATTCATATGGTTATCTCTAAACACAGCTGCAATAATATTATTTATATGACTTTGTGTCCTGTTTGTGTAATGCACCCTTCCGTGACTTTATCCTGGAAAGCATGAAAGAGAAATTATAGAGGAAATAGAATGCATTCAACATCCTTATTGCTGGATAGTTACATTAGTTCCACCTTGTGCTATGGATATCTCCATATAATAAATCGTATGTTTTGTATGCTTCTCTGATGACATCCTTTAATCTTTTAGTATTTCCTTCCTTCCTTAAATGCTTATTATGTATCAGTTACTGTGTTATTAGGTACCAGTTATTATGTACCAGTTATATGGATTACAACTGTTAGGAAGAAGTAGGCCTGGCTCTGAAGAGCTCACAGTGTAATGGAGAGAGAGATACATTAAAGAGAGTATATTAGCATTAAAGAGAGTATATGTGTGATAATAGTGATATGAACAGAACTTTATGGGAAAGCATTCCTAACCTGGCCTGGGAGGGCGTGTGGAGAGGTAAGGAAGTGGTAAGGCCCAGGATATATATGGGATAGGGTGGCGAGGGTAGGTAGAGGAGGGAGAGAGTGTAAGTAAAGTCAGGGAAGTCAGAAACAACACTGTCTGGGGTATGCGGATGGGAAAGAAGAGGATTATAAAAACCTCACAGTTAAATGATAATGATAAGAGATCTACTTTATAGAGTTGTTCTGAGGATTAAATGAAACCATATAAATTGCTCAGCAAGACACCTGGCACTTAGTAAACACTCAGATTTAGCTAGTACGTTCATTATTATCCACACTCTAATTTTCCCTACTCTATGTTTATACTATACATAAATAAAATCAGGCCTAGCTCTTTCTCAGAACTTTTTGCATAGCCATGTGGAAATTCCCATCATCAGAGGAAAGCCAAGGCATTCATAGCTTATCCCGTGTACCAGGCATTGTTCTAAGTGCTTTCTATGCACTGAGAGTTTAGGTGGCCAGGCAGCCCAGTTCTAGAGTCCATGCCTCAACCCCGATATGATAGTCCCTTGCCACACGTTCTTGCTATATCTTTTCTGTTCTAGAGATAAAACTGTCCAGTTCTCTCCTTTCAGAGGAGGTTGGCTCTAAATCAGGTCTACAATCTGACTTTGGTTAATAACCAACATGAATAAATTAAGACATTATTAATTCAAAACTGGTAACTGCATCTCTGACTCAGGTCCTATAGATGCTGAAGTCTGATTTCTCATCCTCTTCTTTTTCTTTTCCTCCTTTCCTTCCCCTTTCTTTCTTTCTTTCTTTCTTTCTTTCTTTCTTTCTTTCTTTTTTTCTTTCTTTCTGATTTATTTACTTGAAAGAGAGAAAAAGGGCAAGAGCAGGAGAGCATGCATGAGCAGAGGGGGAGAGAGAGGGAGGACTCTGTGTTGAGCATGGAGTCCAACCTGGAGCTCATCTCACAACCCTGAGATCATGACCTAAGATGAAACCAGGAGTCAAACCCTTAACTGACTGAGCCACTTAGGTGCCCCTCTCATCCACTTTCTATCTCTGACTTTATAAGGTTTCCTGGACCTTTTAGTGTCCCTCATTTAATAAATTTATTGTCCCTATTCACCCCTCCATAGTGATTAGCAATAAAAATCTTTAAACTGAATCCATTTTTTTGGGGGGGGGGACAATACAGTGGAGATCTAGGCAGACAGGCTCACACTTTGCAGATAAGCTTGAGGAGACAGCCTCAAAAAAGAGTAGATAGAGCTAGTGTGTTGGACAGTGGCTCCCAAGAAAGAGACTTGAAGATGCTATCCTGCTGGCTTTGAAGATGGGGGAAGGGACCCCGAGCCAAGAAATGTAGGTGGCTTCTAGGAGCTGGAAAAGGTAAGGAAACAAGATTCTTCCCCCTAGAGCTTCCAGAAATAACACAGCCCTGCAGACATCTTGACCACTCACCACACTCAATAAGACCCATTTAGTACTTCTAACCTCCAGAATTGTAAGAGAATAAATTTATTTTATTTTATTATTTATTTATTTTTTTAAAAAAGATTTTATTTATTTATTTGACAGAGAGACAGCCAGTGAGAGAGGGAACACAAGCAGGGGGAGTGGGAGAGGAAGAAGCAGGCTCTCAGCGGAGCAGGGAGCCCGATGTGGGGCTCGATTCCAGGACCCTGGGATCACGCCCTGATCCGAAGGCAGGCGCTTAATGACTGAGCCACCCAGGCGCCCCAAATTTGTTTATTTTAAACCACTCAGTTTGTGGTAATTCATTACAGCAGCAACAGGAAGCTAGTACAGCAAGTGAGAAGAGAATGTAGCAGCAGCACCCAGGCCCACGGCTGGTCACAGACTTGGATGGAGCTCGTTTCAAGGGCTTGTTCAGTGGGAGGGTCCTGTGCATTCCACTCCCTCCCAGTCCCTGCACTGACAGTTCGCATTAGCATTGGGTATGACCCAAGGAGCTCTGAACTTGGCAGACACATTGGAGAAAAAGCTCTGATTGGTGCAATAGAACATAAGGGGGGAAAGTAGGTGTGTAAAAATATTTTGTCAAGAAAAAAGTTTTGTGATAAAGAAAATTATTTATACTATTGAATAAGGCAGAATTACAAAGGAATACGTTATGTTTATATAACAGTTTGTAATTCATGTAGCATTTTCAAAAATAATTTATCACTTATTTTCAAAACGTTTTAGAACACTTTCATGGTAGAAATGGGCAAGAACTATTATCTTTCTTTCGTGGTTGAGGCAACTGAGATACAGAAATAATTACATCATTTGGCCAGGGTCACACAGCTGAAAAATGACAGCTAGAATTTGAACTCAGGTCTTATGGCTCCTAAATCCAGGTCCTTTTCCCCTTGCTATCTCAGGTGAATACTATAAAAATCATGAGTCCATTGATAAAACACTGGTTTATCTCCCCAGGAATGACAGTATCAAAGCAAGGTATTTTTTTTTTTTAGATTTTTAATTTATTTATTAGAGAGAGCGTGTCTGCAGGAGAGCATGAGTTGGGGGAGGGGCTGAGGATGAAGCAGGTTCCCCACTGAGCAGGGAGCCCTGAGTGTGGCTAGATTCCTACCCTGAGATCCTGACCTGAGCAGAAGATAGACACGTACCCGACTGAGCCGCCCAGGTGCCCCAGGAAGGGATTCTATATATTTGTGTGCACAGATTGGAGACGACAAAACACTCTCCAACTCCAACTTCTAGCAGTTATTTCTCAATATTTAAAGCATTTTGTGATAGAATGACCACAACCCATGAAATTACAACTTTTTGTGATTTTTAATATTGTGAAGCAGTTTTTAAGAGGTGGTACACCACTTGGCTGACCTTATTAATCCAAAATTTGAACCCCTCTTCCCATTCTTACTGTTTATTTTAGGAGATCAATGATTTGTACACCTAAAGATAAATTCCAAAGATATTCTGAGATTTAGGAAAAATTTAATAGAATGATGACAGAGACCTGGGCCACCAATATTTAACTCAGAATGTTTAAAAATAAACTTCAGTAGTAATTATGCACCTAGAATAGTGTTTCAAACATGAATAGTTTAATCAGCTATATGTATTATTTATATATTTGTATAATATTTGATATATAAAATATGCATTATATATATAATATTATAGTATATCTGCCAAAGATTTTTCCCTTTTAAGTGTTTTATTTGTAAGGCTAAATTTGGAACATGATTTAGAGAACTGAAGTAATTCATCTTTTAAAAGGAAACAGAAAAATCTCACTCTTGTAACATGAGTTTTTAAGGACTTAGTATTATTTAAAAATCCCTTCATTACCACTGAACATATTTGCATTTGAGAGATGAAATGTAAGTGCAAGACTCCTTGTTAAGCTATTTGTTATCTTCTGAGGATTACTTCTCTAATACCAGCTAGCTTCATGCTCTTAGCTTTAATGTTCAACGTAATATAAAACTGAACTCAGAAAGACATCCTGATGTTAAAGTCCTAAATTGTTAGTTGAGACCAGGGTTTCCCAAATTGTCCAGTTATTAGAATTACCCAAAATACTTGTTAAAAATAAAGTCCACCTTGTCCCCAATCAGAATCATCAGATGGTAAGGTCTAGGAAACTATTATTCCGGTTTCCTGATGCTTTTTATCATTAGGCAATTTTGAGAAATTGCTTAATACCAGTGATACCTATACCAAGTATACCTGGGGAACTTATTAAACGTGTGTTTCTGGATTCCATCCCCAAGTTCCCAGATTTTAAAATATGTCAGCGGTCCATTAACAAGCCCTGGAAAAAGAGGCTGGGAGGGTTAGTGTCAAGGCTCTGGGTCAGCAGAATGGAGTCGATGGTCCTCAGAGATTGATAGCTTGTCAAACTTGGAAATCCTGGAGAGCAGGCGAGTGCTGAAATGACAGAATAGGAAAGAGCCTCAAGCCAGGACTCGTGGGAGATGGATCAATTACGTCAGTAGAATTACTCTCTGAGCAGAACACAAGAGCCTGACTTTAACATGAAGTCCATCTGAGCAAAGATAGTGAATTGTATGCCTGTGAGGAAAGTGGACTTGATGGGTCTGGATTTGCACGGTGAGCAGCAGGATAATTGCAACTGATGAGAAATCGAAATAACTCTAATTGCAAGGAGGTTGAATACTGGTTAAAGAAAGGGGGGAAGCTACAGTTGCTGGTGGTTTCTGATAACCTAGACTTCCTTAGTCCCAGGTATCTTCCTTTAGAACACTTCCTCAAACCATGGTCTTCAGTTGCTTTCATAAGCATCACTGAGGGTAGGGAGAGGTTGTTTGTTATAAATGCAGGTTTCTGGGCCCTACCTTAGATTGATGGATTAAAATTTGTAGAAGTGAGACCAGGAAATAACATTTTAAATAAGCTCTTAATGATTCTTATACGTATCAAAGTTTAAAAATTATGACCTTATCAGAGGTCCTGAAGCCTGAAATATGTCCAGACTGGCATTTTACCAGGTAAAAATGCAAACCTACTGGGAAGGATGATATATTAAATAGAATATCAGACATTAAATGAATTAGCTCTCTGGAGGGAAAAGGAGCTGAAATAAGAATTTAATTGGGGGAGAAGGAGGAGGAAGTAAATGAAAAGTAGGGGCAAAGAAACCCTCCTCGTTGGGTCTATCTGAGTCTGGTTTTGCCTTTATGTGGGGGAGAAGTAGTTAGGGGGATAGGAAAATTGGAGGCTTTGTTTACAGATGGGTTCCAGCAGTACCTTCAACACAGAAACATACTGGTATGGCTGGAGCAGAGCAGTTGTTTCTATTGTAAAATGAGGAGATTTTTATGGGAGCCTACAAATGCTCTCTGAAAACCTAGGGATGTCCTCCCATGTTTCGTAGAGTGCCTTAATGACACAGTTTTATGACTGATTACTTCAAAGGCCCTGATACCTATTCTGCTGGCACACTTAAAGAGTGCTCTGGTTTTAATGACTAGTTCTTTTGAAATAAACATTCTAGAAAAGTGAAAGAATTTTAAAATTCATACCCCTTAGTTTGTGGATATATTCTATAAGATAATCCAAAATCCTTTTTCCATTTCTACCCTCATGAAACAACCATTAAGTCTTAGTTTGGCCTCTTCAATGTACCTAGCACTCTGGGCAATCACTGGTCCATCTCTCACTGTAAATTATTAAATTGACATCTTGTTGCGAGTACTACTGTTGTGAGTTTGATTATCTAGTGGGCATGAGTCTAGGTACTCATCACTTTTGGGTAACCTGATAAAATTGAGTTTACTGACTTGTAAAGCAAATGATCAATTTGTTCTGATATCACCAAGATGTAGACATCTTGTGTCAGGAAATCTACCTATCAGGTTAAGGCCATGTATTAGTTATCTTTTGCTGCATAACAAATTACTGCAAAAATATGGTTCTTTATTTTATTTTTTATTTTAATTTTTTAGAGAGGGTGGGGGAGACGCCTAGGGAGAGGAAAAGAGAGAGAATCTTTTTTTTTTTTTTTTAAAGATTTTATTTATTTATTCGACAGAGCTAGAGACAGCCAGCGAGAGAGGGAACACAAGCAGGGGGAGTGGGAGAGGAAGAAGCAGGCCCACAGCAGAAGAGCCTGATGTGGGGCTCGATCCCAGATCGCCGGGATCACGCCCTAAGCTGAAGGCAGATGCCCAACCGCTGTGCCACCCAGGCGCCCCAAAGAGAGAGAATCTTAAGCAGACTCCACTCCTAATGCAGAGCCCAACATGGGATCCCATCTCACAGCCCTGAGATTATGACCTGAGCTGAAATCAAGAGTCAGATGCTTAACTGACTGAGCCACCCAGGGGTCCCATCTTTTTTGTTGTTGTTGTTGTTATTCTTTAAACAATAAGCATTATCTTACAGTTTCTGTGGATGAGAAATTCAGAAGCAGCTTAGCTGGGTGATTCTAACTTGAGGGTACAATCAAGATGTAAGCCAGGGCTGCTGTATATGAAGACTTGATACGGGCGAGAGGATTTACATCCAAAGTGATTCGCTCATGTGGCTGGCAAGTGGCTCTGGGCTAATGGTGGTAGGCCTTAGTTTCTCCTCACTTGGCTCTCTCAACAGGCTGCTTGAGTGTCTTCAGAACATGGCATCTGGCATCCCGTATGGCTAGTAATCTAAGAGAGAACAAGGAAGAAGTGGCAATGTGTTTAATTTCTGCAGTATTTGTTACACGGGCTAGCCATGAGTCAAGGCGCGAAAAGACTCCCTAGGGCATGGGTATGAGGACTACTAGGAGGCTGTGATTATTGGGGCGATCTTGGAAGGCTGCCTATCATACTACTGAGATTGCAGTATCACAAATATTTATTATATTATACTTAGGTAGTTTATGCTCTTTAGAATTAGAATCCTGGGGTGCCTGGGTGGCTCAGTTGGTTAGTGTCTGCCTTCGTCTCAGGTCGTGATCCCAGGGTCCTGGGATGGAGCCCCATGTCAGGCTCCCCGCTCAGCGGAGAGCTGCCTTCTCCCTCTCCTCCCCACTCATGCTCTCTGTCACTATTTCTCTCTCTCTCTCTCAAAGAAATGAATAAAAAAAAAACCCTCTAAAAATTAAATAAAATTAGAATCCTCCCTTAGCAAGGAGTCTGCGTCTCCCTCTGCCCCTTACCTGACTTGTGCTCTCTCTCTCTCTCAAATAAACAATAAATAAAATCTTAAAAAAGTAAAATTAGAATCCTATAATTTCTCAGGCTCCATATCCCAAAGAAAAACCTTTGCTTTTAGTTTCTTCTTTTATAGTAGGTTCACTATTTCTTTTTTTTCCCTTGGGAATTTTTTTTCTGGATTTTGAGCTGTGGAGACCAGAGGGACAGTTTCTGACATAAGGAAAATAATAATTTCTCTCTTAATTAAGACCATTTTATGATGACATAGTACATTTAGGTTTGGGCTAAAAGTCCCTGGTTGTGTGTCTTTGAATTCTCCACTTTTTATTTTGTTTTTGGCGAGCAGTGAGACACCATGGATTTAAAAAATCAAAAGAAATATTTTTTCAGGCTTCATGTAGTGCAATTTTTAAACCTATAAATACAGTTTATGTTTATGCATGTCTTCTCAAGTTGTTCAAATAAGAATATTTATGTAGTGTTATTTCTACACTCTCAGGAATGTATTATAGAGATTATCATCGAAGAATTCATTGTTTTTTCTGACAGTGACATCTTTGCCGCATCATTCTTAGAGGAAATTTTCTTGACAGCAGTATTTGTGTTCTGTGTCTGGAAATATCTATAAAATATATTCGATTCTCTGAATATCTCAAAGGAAGAGTTGCTGTGATAAAAATTTTGACACAAATATTTCACATTTCTGGCTGTGGCAGCAGCTCCACAGTCCTAGGGGTAACAAGTGAATATATTGATATGTAAGAACAAAATACCTCACCATTGGATGGTGACTTCTAAAAGGAAAGACGTTTATCTTAATTTATATTTTTTAGCGTTAGGAACACATTTCCCCCTGCAGGTGTGGTAAAAAGATAACTCTCTCTCTGACCATTTACAGGTAGCAAAGGATTATGATCCCTTAACGGAGTCTATGTGCTTGCTAACACAGACTTTGTAAATGTTACTGTCAAAGGTAAGACAGAGGCCTTAGAAACTGTTGCTGTGAATCTAGGAAAATGCCCACTGAAGCCAGAAGGTAAATTATTAGAGGCCCAAGGTCTTGTGGACAACAGGATGCTCATGAAATACCGGGCAAAAAGTTTAATTGGGTAAAAGTCATTAAAAAAATTTGTATTGTAGTCACATTAATATGATTCCTTGGACAACTTTGGTGGTAATGATATAGCATAAAAATTAAATGAAATATTTTCACATGACTCAATATGGGGGATATAGAAATACGTGGGACTTAGAAAAAGAGTTTGAGAGAAAATGTAAGGTTCTTATCTGAGCATGATGTATTTATGATTGAATTGATGATGTTAAATCTGTGGACTTCCTAAGTTGAGAAATTGATCACAGATTAGTGAAAAGAATGCTAGAAGAAGTTTCCTAAAATAGCCTCTTAACTTCATAGCTACTCCATGTTATGTGGGTGAGTCTTAACCAAAATATTTGCTCCAAACAAGTCTACCTGGACAGGAGTTGAAGCAACAGACTCACCCCTAAGCTTGAGTTTCTCTTGGGCTCTTCCCCAGCTGCAATTTGGATGCAGTCTGGAACCATAGAGGAGCAATATCTTAGGAGTCAGACATGCTTGAATCTGCTGTTTGCCACTCGCTAGTTCTGTGATCTTGGGAAAGTGGCTTAATCTGACTGAGTCTGTTTTCTCATCTATAAATGGAGGATAATAGTACCTACTTAAGGCCAGCTCTATAATTCATGGGTCACAGAGCTAAAAGAAAATACCAGGCTCTTTGTTCAAAAAGCAGGAAAAAAAATTCTATTTAAAGTATGGATATATAAAGCTTTTTTCCTGTATAAATATTTTATAATTTATAAAACATAATGTAATCATTGCAAGTACAGAAAAATTAAAATTTTAAATTATTAGCATGAATTTTACCTTTCATGTTTATATCGTAGAATGCCAATATATATTTACAATGTATAATTTTAAATACAAATATAAAGGCATTTAACTTGTGTGTGGAATTACTGGCATTTCATAGCTCATACATACATATGTATTTCATTCCTAGCAGAAGAGTAGGGGAAAATATGCATAAAAATAATTTTTAAAACATTTCTTTATATGTGCATATTCTACCCACACTGTCTACCTTCAGCTTACTGAAGAGGAAGGAAGGACTGGAATGAACCCAGCAATGGGCTGCCTCATCTTTCCTTTTTTACTGTGTCATCATATTCAGCGTTTTGGGTACTGGGAAGTAGCATGACTAAAAAAGGATATGATAGGGTTCCTTGGTTGTTCGTGTTTCTTAGAATACCATTACCTTCTTTTTTTGTTTTTCTTTTTTTATTGATAATCTGTTTTATTTGAAGGTTACCTTCTTGAGATTGAGTCAATGTTGCTTGAATTTCCGGAATCTGAGGGATGTAGATTTTCTTGGGGATATCAAAATATCCTAGAAGACTCAGTTCTAATATATATAAAATCAACAGAGTCATCTTCAACTTTGAGGTATTAAAGAACATAAAGAGTGATCACTGGTTTACTATTAAAGGATATAACTCAGAAACAGCCAAATGGAAGAGATGTATAGGGCAAGGTATGGGGTAGGGGGCAGAGCTTCCATGCCCACTCCAAGTGTGCCCCTGTCCCCCCATCCCCATCTGTTCACCAACGCAGAAGCTCCAATTACATTGTTTTTGTGCTCTAAGCAAGTTGGCATTCAGAAGGGTAAAGCATAGACCCTCTGGTCTGTTAGTGACCCTACTTACTCAGCCATAGACATGTTGTATGGAGCATGAGTATAGAATTCTGGTGGACCCATTATGCATTGGATTTCAGTAGACTCACAGGGGAATAAGCATGTTATAGAAGCCATGAAGGCTATATGTGAATGGAGTGGCAAGTTACTGCTGACATATGTATGTATTTACTCTATTCATATGTATCCTCCATTGTCCCTCCGAACTTCACTTAGAAAACACGCACTCTGGGCGCCTTGGTGGCTCCGTCGTTAAGCATCTGCCTTTGGCTCAGGGCGTGATCCCGGCATTCTGGGATCGAGCCCCACATCAGGCTCCTCCGCTGGGAGCCTGCTTCTTCCTCTCCCACTCCCCCTGCTTGTGTTCCCTCTCTCGCTGGCTGTCTCTATCTCTGTCAAATAAATAAAATCTTAAAAAAAGAAAAGAAAAGAAAACACACACTCAAAAATAAAATTGTTAAGAATTTCATGATGGCAACAGCAGAGCTCCCAAACAAGTGCAAGGCCCTTCTGAGAACAGGGCTCTGTGTGACCGCACTTGTCACGTGCCCAGAAGCTGGCCCTATACCTACTTAATAGCATTGTAATTTCCCTAGAAGAGTACAGGATAGGTGCCCAATAAATGTCCTTCCATTTTCTTATAGAAAACATTAGATTCCTTTAAAATAGACATGCATATAGGCAGGACTCAGAATCTTGATGTCTGAAGGGTGATAGAAACTACCCACATTCGACCTATGACTTTTTCTAAGAGAAAGAGTTATGACATCCCTTTGCAGGTTCTTGAGAAGCCAACTGAAATGCTTCTGCATTTGTGTCCTGATTCTGCCACCACAATTGGCTTAGTCAGTACATGAAACAAGGGGATAGCTATTTGCTGTGATTTTCAGAGCCTTATAAATTCTCTTCTCCCCCTCCAATCTCTTCACCATTCACTTGTCACAGTGCTTCTGAGTTCACCATTAGAAATTCATTCCTCTGAGTTAAAGTGGGTCCTATTTTAAAATGCTGTAGGTAAAACTACTGTGTAACTGAGCATAAAGTGTTTTTGTTCAAATCACTTAAAGTATTTAGAAATAGAAAAGGGCAAGCTTCCTATGGGAAGCATTTTGTCTTTGACACTTACTTATTAGTGGACAGAAGTACCTGGGGGGCCTCAGCTAGAAGCTGTAGTTATAAATCCAACCGTCCTGTTTTGGGAAAACATCTGAAAATACTAATAAACTTGGGAAGGTAACAGATTAATCAAATAACCTCAAAATTACTATATTGTGTTTTTCTGTGGGCCAGTCCCTACCTAGGGGCTTTACAATTGTGTTATTTATTTCTTGCTATAACTGTTTGAGTTCAATTCTTTTTCTTATTTCTATTTCACAAATAAATACCTGGCATATGGAAGGTAATATTGATCATAACTGGCTTGATTAAAATTGGTTTATTAGAGTATTATTCAGTTCTTGCCACAATAATTCTGAGTACTAAACCGTCCCCCAAAGTCAGTGTTTTACAAAGACAGACGTTTCTCTATCTACGTATTTTTGATCATGGGCTGTGGGTTGGATATGACTCTGCTGGATTTGGCTGAGATCAGTTGCATTTACATCTGCTATCTAAATTTTCTCATTCTCCTTGGACCACAGCTACCTGGAGGCGTTATTTCTTCTCACGGCAAATCACAAGAGCACAAAAGCACAAGCCAAACTCTACGAGCACATTTGAAGTCTCTGCTCATGTCACATCCACTAACATTCATTGGCCAAAGCAAAGCTAATATCAAAGGGGCATGAAAGTATATTTTACCCGCATTGGGAGTACAAAGTGACATGGCAAAGGGTGTGGATGTGTAATCCTATTACCAGGGAACACTTAGGGCTAATAATCCAACCAACTACTAGCTGGGAGTAGGGCACCTAGAGAATATGAATCACAATGTGGGGAGGGAGATAGAGAAAGTGAATTATGATGCATGGTGCACAGTGTGACAGATCTGGCCCCGAGCAGCAAGAGCGGTTCAGACCAGGTGGTAGGCATGCTAGAAAGGAAAGTAGCATCCTCTTCTTTCCTGTTTCTGAGTCCAAGCCAGATTGTCTACTTTGCAAATTTATTTATGGTTGTCCCAGCAAATAAGGGGACCATTCAGAGAGAACAAGGGCAGCATAAGACCTCAGGGTCCATTTTGAACCACTGTATTATCACAACCTAGAGGAGTAGTAGGTTAGGGTTTGTGGTCATCGCTTATTCCAGCAGATTTTGTGATGTTCATTAAAATTCTGAATCTCCTTCCTTGTAGCACAAATAATATTTTAAGTAGCTTCCCTAAAAAATCCCACTGTTCATAGCAATGAGGATGCTTCTTAATTTAAGGGCTATATTTTAGATCAGAGTCCAACCATTGGTTCCTTTGGGGTTTTGACAAGAATGTTTCTGGGAAAGAGCTACCATGTTGTTGTCCTAGTTGCCATAGACAGTATGAAGTTATAACAAAATTAATAGCATTTTCAAACATCTTCTAGTTTATAGCTTGGGGAGATGGTCTAACCTTTTCAGAGGGGTAGATGAGATTTGTAAGAGGGGTCAGAGCCTGATGATAAAAGGCTTAGAAAGCCGTGGTAAAAAAGTTTGGATTTTATGTAGGGTTACTAAGGGAAGGAAAAAAAGGAAGCGAAAGGCTAAGGCTGCTTTTTTTGTTTATTTTTTTTTGTTTTGTTTTGTTTTTTGTTTTTTTTAGAAGGATGGCTCTGATAGAGGGGGAATGACTTTGAGAGGAGACAATGGATGGGAGGAAGGGACACTAATTTGGAACTTACTGTGATGTTTTAGGCAAGAGACGGTAAGAGCAATCACATTCTCATTCTTGGGAGCACCCGTTTCGGATATCCTTTTGAGACCATCTGTTCTGAACATTCTCTAGTACTTTCAATTCTAAAACAACAAAATTCTAGAGGGCTTTAGTTGGAAGCACCATCTGATTTTCAGATTGATGCTATTTTTAAAAATGCTTCCTAAAATGCTTGACAAAAAGTAGGTGCTCACTGTTTGCTGAATTAAAGAAAAATAATTGAATTCTATAACCAAACTGCTTGCTTTCTCTCTCTCTTTGGTTGTTGCTTATAGAAAAAAAACCCAAAACACCTTGTAGTACATCCAAGAAGAAAGAAGCCTCAAGTCTATAAGGGGTATTAGCTTTTTGCCTATAAAGGCCGTATACTACCCCTATGCCAGGGAACGGAGGAAGAGTGTGCTGTCCCAAAGGCAGAGTTGCTGTTAGCTGGTCCAGCACACGTGGAGCCCTACGTGGAGCCCTACACGGAGCCCTTCAATTCAGGCTAAAGCAATATATTCCACACCATACACAGGGCAGAGTGTGGCAGAGAGTGAGAATGTACCTTCTCTGTTTCAACAGCTTGTTCAAGGGTCTGGGGCCAACCCTGGAATGTAGCAGAAAGGTCTCCTGGATCCTTTCCCTCATTTTTAAAAGGCAGTCCTCCTCGTGTTTGGTAGTGCTATCCCGGCTCAGTGACCCAGCTTTGCCCTGAGACTCTTACTGGTCCAGTGTACAGATGCTGTGGCTACAGTGGATTAAGGTCTGCTGAAGGGTGCTCACTATCTCTTCATACATAAAGGTTGTGGAGTTCTCTCGTAGACATTCTCTCCCATTTCAAAGGGTCTCCTGTTCTATTAACGCCTTTCCTCCTGACTTTTTGTTCTTTAATGTGAGTGTCTGTGTCTCTTTCAACTATCCCTGGGTTTGACTGATTAATCTCATATTGGATATTGTGGGGAAGTGGACTCTGCCCCAACTTGGGACTTTGGTGGCTCTTGGGGAAGTTGTAGTTGTGTTCCTGCTTCATCACCTTGCATCAGATTGGTTTTGGTGTCCTTTTCTGAACAAATTAAGAACGCAATCTTACGGAGTAGAGCCCTTTATATCAGCTCCACAAACGTTAGACGAGTAGTGTAAGGCATCGCCTTGACAACTCTGTCTACATCTTTGGCTGTGCTGTAGAAACTGAAAAAGGGATTCTAACTGATGAACCTCCAAATGTCAGGTCATCATTCAATAACTTTACTGTTTTATCTAATCCTGTGGCAAGACCCAATCTCTCTATATAGCTTTTGGCCCTGCTCCTAGGTTCCATTTCCCCCCCTCACTGTTATGTTGACCTATCCCAATAGCTGTCTCATAAGCTGCTTGTGTGAGACTGCACTCTTCTGGCCCTTTGTCACTTTCCCCAAAGCAGAGGTCATTGGATATGACATATGAGGAAATGGAAAGTGAAGCCAGTGGCTTCACTCTTCATGGCAGCTTTGTGTGTGCTGGGAAACTATTTCAAAGTATTAACCTATGCACCTCAGGGATCATCTCATCAAATTCTTTCACTTATGAACTGAAGAATTTCCCCCCCCCCTTTGGTGCAGATAGACATGGGTCACCCAGAACATAGGCAGTAAACTCTCTGGTATTTGGCTAAAAAAAGTTGATGGCTTAAGGAGAAATGATTTGAAAGCATACTTGTGGAGTTCCTTTTCTTTTCTTTCTTTCTTTTTTTTTTTTTTTAAGATTTTATTTATTTATTTGACAGAGATAGAGACAGCCAGTGAGAGAGGGAACACAAGCAGGGGGAGTGGAAGAGGATGAAGCAGGCTTCCAGCCGAGGAGCCTGATGTGGGGCTTGATCCCAGAACGCCGGGATCACGCCCTGAGCCAAAGGCAGACGCTTAACGACTGAGCCACCCAGGCACCCCTGGATTTTTTTTCTTCCCAGTTAAATGCTGTTATAGATAGGGTAGAGTAGGAGAGGGACAGGAACCATGCAGATGAGTGTATAAGAGGTGATGTTTCTGAGGCAAGACCAAACGCTTCCACAGTCCATTCCTTAGGATGTTTTCAAAGGACTTAATGATGTTTCCAGTCATTTATGATAATTTCTGTTATTACTGGTGCCAAACCAAATGCCTTTGAAGAAAGCTGTAGTTTTTCAACTGGTAGAGCCAGTCTTTTCAATGTGCCTTCCTCCATTCCCCTCTGAGGTAAGGGTGACCGTTTTGGGTTTGTACACTTCATGGCTGCTGAGGATACAACTCAGGCTGTCAGTTGTACTGCCTGATGCTTGGGGACTCATCAACTTGATCATTTCAGATTTTTTCCCCCTTTCTTTCTGGATGTGGCATAAATTGCCAGAGTTTGGGACTGGTACAAAAGATCATTTGTATCTAGGTTGCTATATCCCTCTGATAACAAATTCTGCCATATTTTTCTTCTTTACTGGTTTAAGGTTGTATGCTTCTGACTTAATTTATCTTTGTTCTTTTGCTACAATAATAACATGCATGAGTCTAGGGATGATTATTATCATAACTCTATAACTCAGCTCTCCCAAGCTGTTGCTAGTGTGGCCAGTTTAGAGAATGTGTTACATTAACCTTACCCATTGATGATCCTCTTTTTAAGACTATATAAATACAAGAAACTGTCCTTGTACAGAAAGAGGAGGCTACAGAAATTCTTGAGATATAATAGTGACTGGAATGACAAACTCAGAGGAAATAAGCCTATAGTTAAAAAAAGATCGAATGCTTCTCTTATCAGCCATTGGATTCTTTCACCTGTGTTGATATCAGGCTTTTCAGTACCAGCTGAATACTTGGCTAATTGTTCTATGGAGGTATGAGTTAGATCATTCCTATTGAATGAATCCCCTATGGCTTCAATAGACTGTATCTTCTTAAAAATGTCTAAAGGGATAAAACTTTTATTAGAGGTAATAACTCCCCAAAGAGTCTTTTGAGGGATAGTAATCCTATTCATAGGAGGTGAGTCCAGATGGTCTCAAAAATTATCCTGAACTTTGTAAATAATATAGCAGAATAAACATTTAAATTGCTTAACCCAAATTATTGCAGATGAAATAATAACTTTGCATTTTCTTTTGACCAACAAGTGGGGAATCTATACCATTACTAACACTTTATTTTGTGCCTGGATTAACCAGGGTTGGGAGTGATGAAACAATCTATAAACAAAATTAAAAGCAACCTGACCATCTAAAGTAGACTTCGAGGAGTTGTTGAGACTTGTTTTCGTGGTCCATTCTGGGAAACCATAAGGCATGGTTTTAGAGTGCTTTTTTGTAGTACTTTAGTTATTCTTGTTTTCTTTATAGTTATGTCATGTTTATTATCCAGAATCCTGAATGCTTCTATGTATCAATTTCCTAACATGATCCAAAAATGAATGGAGGTAAAAATCATGCTGGGAAATACTCAGACTGAAAATCTGACCTCTGCAAATTAAAAATCTTCCAAGAGAATTAACCACATTGGAGAAGATCTGGATAGTCTTGATGATCTTTCCTGCAGCTTTGGCTGAGAAGGATGAAAAGGGGATTGAGAGTTAAAAAAAAAAAAGTCTCCATACTCCTAAAAAAAGACTACAATCCTATGCCGTGGTTACAGTTAGAACCAGTTTTAGATCTGTGTAATTAATTAGTGGCAACGGTCACTATGGGTCACAATGGGTAGTGGCTTCACTTCAGTCAACAACTTCTTTTTTTTTTTTTGATTTTTGCACCGTAATTTTATTATTTATTTATTTATTTATTTTTTTATTAATAATGATTTTTTATTATATTATGTTAGTCACCATACAGTACATCCCCGGTTTTCGATGTAAGGCTCGATGATTCATTAGTTGTGTATAACACCCAGTGCACCATTGCAATATGTGCCCTCCTTACTACCCATCACCGGTCTATCCCATTCCCCCACCCCCCCAGTCAACAACTTCTAAGACTGACCTTTCTAATCAACACAAAACATACTTTTAAGATGTCAGCTTATCTCTGTAATCAGTAAACATTTCCTAAGGATGCTCTATAAGACGAGAGGTTTTCTCTCTCTGACCAGCATAGCTCTTCATTACTTAAATAAGCATCAGATTTATCACTGTACTTGTGGTTTTAAATTTTAAATAGTGGTCTTAGTCTTTGACAGGGGATATGAGACAAATACTGCTCATTGGATCAGTGGAAAATGATGGGATAAGGGACTCACATATGAAGTATTTACTCATGGCAATAACTTCAGACATTAAAATACAGAGGTGGTTTCTTTCTTTAGGATCATTTCCCACTCAAGATCTCTGAGGACAAGGAAATGTTTAGGTAGGATGTAGACCTTGCGAGGTATGAGAAAATATGGTTGACATAAATCAAAAGAATATATCTAAGGCCAGTGGATGGAAGATGATGTGTATGGTAGGAAAGAGTTTATGGAACATTCATGTTAGGTGCTTTGTGCCTTCCCACAGTCTTGTGCAGGGAGAGGAGAATTTTCTACTTGTCCCATCCTGTCCTAAAGTTAGCCCTCCCCCCAAATTCTCTTGGAATTAGAGGTATTTAATATAGGTACTGGTGCTAGATTCTTGTCTCCGAGCTCTCTGAGAGGCAGAACATATAGGTATAACCAATTGGGAGGAGGACAGTAGAAAACTGGCAGTGTGCATAGCTTGTCAGAGAAGGCAAAGATAGCCCCTGTGGAGCTGAGCCTGTTACAGTTGATAATAATTGTTTTTGAGGTCTAAAGCAGGCTAAAGAAAGTATGTGGGACTGTAGGCTGGCTTGCTACCTCGAAGGCTGACCATCAGGAGCAAGAGACCCATTCATGGGCTATAGACAACTAGGAGCTGAGGTGGCAAACTGCAGCCTTTCTCTTGACACTAGAAGGTTGTGGAGAGACTGTCCAGCTAGATGTTCAGTGACCAGCAAACCTGCTATAAAACAGAGCCACCAGCACGATCAGTGGGGATGCCAGCATCTGGGGCTAAGAGAAAAGCGATGTGAACCAGGTGTGCAACCTGTCTCTTACAAGCAGACTCTCCCTGTCTTCACTGACTTGCTGACAGGATGAGTCTTGGGCAGGTTCTCTGGGGATTTAAGTATAGAGGAAGAAAGCTCAAAGAGAAACCTTTGAGGTGTGAATGGTGACTGAGATAGTACTTGAATTTCACTGAAAGAGAAGGACCAAGTTTTAATTTAAAAGTGACTAAAAAGTATTGTATTTGACTGTGGTTATCAGAATGGAATAAATTAAATGACCTACTTTGGGCAGCCTAGGAGTTCAGAGACAAGAAAAGTATGTACAGTTTGTAAAATAAGGTGAGTCTCATTGGTGTTACCATCTTGTTGATCAGTTTTCATTTCATACCTGCTACAACCAGTGACCTAGGGCTCACTGTCCCACATCACCTGGCAGAGCCCTTTTTCAGTCTGTCCTTACTCCTCTACTGGAAGTCCCACCAGTCTTGATTGAAGGGACAGGGGACAGACTCAGAATGTCAGTGGGATTGAGCTTGATGATGTTCAGGGTGGGCTGAGACAGAAAGAATGAAAGGGGCACCTGGATGGCTCAGCTGGCTAAGTGTCTGTCTCTTGGTTTCGGCTCAGGTCATGATTTCATTTGTCATGAAATTGGCCCTGCATTGGGCTCTGGGTTCTGTGCTCAGCAGGAAGTCTGCTTGAAGACTGTCTCCCTCTTCCCTTCTCCCCACTCGTGTGCTCTCTCCCTCTCAAATAAATAAATGAAATCTTAAAAAAAAAAATAAAGAGGAGCTAGCTATGTGGGGAGTCATGTCAAATATGGAAGGAATACCAAATAGGACTTGTCCTTGAATCTCCTCTTTTTCTCACGTTCCTTAACCCATCTCAAAAAATGTATTTGGAATCTATCCATGACTCTAGCATATGCAAAGGTCCTGATGTGGAAAAAACTTGATAGGCTACAGGAGCAGTGCTTAGAGCAAGGTGGAGAGTAGTGAAGACATAGGTGGGGGTTGGATCTTATTAGACATTGTAGAAAGTTTAAGGAGTTTTAATTTTATTCCAGGTGAAACAGGAAGCTATGGAAAGGTTTTAAGAAAGGAAATGGCTGGTTCAAAATATGTTTTGCATTACATTTGCTTCTATGTGTTTGGTGGGCTGGAGTAGGGCAATGGTAGGAGGAAGAGGGCAGGCAGGAGGCAGTTGCAGTAGTCTAGTTAAGAGGCAGTGGTCACCTGGCATGCTGCTGGTACAGAGGAACAAAAGTGGTGTGGGTAGATCCAAGATATATTTTTGGAGATGGGTTGAAGGGCATGAGATAAAGGGGGAAATTTGAGTTCTCTAGCTTTAGTAACTCAATAGGGTGCCATCCTATCCAAATAACAGATGAGATTGGTGAAGAATCCCATTTTGGACATGTTAAGTCTGAGATGTTTGTAAGACCTTCAAGTAAAGATTTCAAGTGAGCTGTTTTTTGGGGCTCCTGGGTAGCTCAGTCATTAAGCGTCTGCCTTTGGCTCAGGGCGTGATCCCGGCGTTCTGGGATCGAGCCCCACATCAGGCTCCTTCACTGGGATCCTGCTTCTTCCTCTCCTACTCCCCCTGCTTGTGTTCCCCCTCTCGCTGGCTGTCTCTCTCTCTGTCAAATAAATAAATAAAATCTTTAAAAAAAAAAAAAGGCTGTTTTTGTCTGACTCTGGGACTCACAAATAAAGGGCTGAGGTAGAGATATAAGTTTGGGAATCACTAGCACACAGATAGTCTGTAAATCTGTGAAAATTGAAGAAGTCACTTAGAGAATGAAGATGGATAAGAGTGCCTAGGAATAACCACTGGGACACTTCAAAATTTAGAGGTAGAGGAGGAAGAGCCAGGAAGCAGATGGAGGAGAAATGATCAATGAGAAAAACTGGAGAGTGGAGTCATGGAAACCAAGAGAAGAGAGGGATTATTGTTGAGAAACAATACTGGAGGATCGAATAAGATGAGAACAGAGAACAGTCCACCGGATTTTGCAGCTCTGGTTTTGGTACTTCAATATAAGTGGTTGCTTAATTTTTTGCTCTTTTAGTCTTTAAACTATTTGTTGATAAGATAACCAAATGAGGGATAGTCTATTATGTATCATTACCTAATCAAACAGAAAATTTTAAACATTTTTATTGTACGTGAGAAGTTTTTATCTATGACTGGCTTTATATTGTCTAATCACTAATTCTTGGGAATTAGTTACTAAGTAATTATCGGATATTCCAAAGAAGCTCCTGAATTCAGCAATTTTTAAATGGTGGAAATTTCTAGCCCTCATAGCAAGAGGAGTAATCTTAAAATATTAGGTGATTTAGCATACACTTCACATTATAACAGGTGGCAATCCTGGATTTTACTTAAGTGTGAAGTCAGCCGTCTTTATGGACTCAATCTGATAATGATAGAAACACATGAATGAAGGCTGAACTAACACAAGTATACATTAATAAAATAGCAATTATTTGTACTAATGCATTTTTGTTTTGTTGAATAAAAATGAAAAGAAGGGCCTAAGTTACATTTTGAAACCCATTTGGTCATGAAAGAGAATTGGGTTAGAAGCAATTACCTGTCACATCCTTTTGGAGGTATGGCTTAAAAATCTTTTAAAGCCACACAGTAGAAACTGTCTGGCAGTTCTGCCTCACAAGAAGAGGGCAATGAAGGTGACAGGTGGGGACCCTCTTTGGATGACCTGGGGCCTGAAGTGGATCTTATTAACGCCATAGTAATAGGTCCTTGTAACAAATGCCCAGCTCAAATGGAAGGGAAGCCAGTGCCCATAGACCCAATACTTTACTTAATGGACTCTTGAATTCCTGAGCCCGTTGGTTCTGAATTCTTTGGTTGCTCTACTATGAAAGAGTAATGGTAGAAATGTATTCTCTTTTGTGTATGGTTTTTTCAGATTACAAATAAACTTTCCTTTCCCTTTTTCTTTATTGTCAAGTAAGCTTAAATATTAGCATTGAAAACACTTTCCTTCACTTCAGATGTTAGCTTCACTTGTGAGTTTATAATCGCCTATACTTAACTGTGCATAACACAAACCCACCTCAAGTTGCTGACAATTGATTACTTCAGACAGCTGGATTCAGTTTTGGTTTTCCTTCTGAACATTGACCAAGACTCTGCTTCCTGGAACATATATGCTCTCTTGGTAGCATCTCTCTTAATTCAAATGAAGTCTTGAAGTGTTTAAAATGTATACAGACATGCATATATACTTACATATTTTAATTATCTTTGTTTATGTGTTTCTATAGCTAGATTGGGGTAAATTATTCCAACTGCACTCAATTTAGTCTTTCATTTAGCTTGCTTTGTGAATAAAGGGATGCTTTATTTTTTTAAATTTTTGTTTGAGTATAGGTGATACACAATGTTACATTAGTTTCAGGTGTACAACTTGGTGATTTGACAAGTTTACACATTATGCAATGTTCACCACACCTGTAGCTACCATCTGTCCTGTTAAATCCCTATTACAATACAATTGTATTCTTTTTGCTCTGCCTTTTATTCCCTTGACTTATTCATTCCATAAGTAGAGGCCTGTATCTCCCTCTCCCCTTCATCCATTTTGCCCAACTCCTCACCCCTTTTCCCTCTGGCAATCATCACTTCTCTGTATTTATAGTTCTTTTTTTTTTTTAAAGATTTTATTTATTTATCTGACACAGAGAGAGAGACAGGAGTGGGAGAGGAAGAAGCAGGCTTCCAGCAGAGGAGCCCGATGTGGGGCTCGATCCCAGGACCCTGGGATCACACCCTGAGCCGAAGGCAGAAGCTTAACGACTGAGCCACCCAGGCGCCCCTGTATTTATAGTTCTGATTATACTTTTTGTTTATTCACTTTTTTAGATTCCATTTATGAGTGGAATCATATGGTATTCGTCTTTCTCAGGGCAATAGACTCATGAAAAGATGCTCAACATCACTAATGATCAGGGAAACGCAAATCAAAACAACAATGAGATATCACCTCATACATGTTAGAACGGTTAAAATAAAAAATAAGAGAAACACTTAACATTATACCCTCCAGATCCATCCATGTTGCAAATGACAAGATTTCATTCTTTTTTTTTTTTACAGTTGAGTAATATTCATATATATATATACATATATATCACATTTTCTTTATCCATTCATCTATTGATGGACTCTTGGGTTGTTTCCATATCTTGGCCATTTTAAATAATGCTGCAGTAAACATAGGGGTGCATATATCTTTTTGAATTCAGAGAAAGACAAATACCATATGATTTCCCTCATATGTGGAATTTAAGAAACAAAAAAAATGAACAAAGAAAAAAAAAAAGAGAAGAAAAAACCAGACCCTTAAATATAGAGAACAAACTGGTAGTTACCAGAGGGGAAGTGGGGTAGGGAATGGGTGAAAAAGGTGAAGGGGATTAAGAGTACACTTATTGTGATGAGCACTGAGTAATGTGTAGAATTGTTGAATCACTATATTGTACCTCTGAGCATAGCACTGTGTGTTAATCATACTGGAATTAAAAATAATTTAAAAAAAGAGAAGAAACAACAAGTGTTGGTGAAGATGTGGAGCTAAAGAACCCTCATGCAATGTTGGTGGGAATATAAATTGGTACAGCCACTGTGGAATGCTTTTGTAAGGGGTAGAAAGAGGAGTGATACATGAGTTGGTATCAGATCTCATAGATAGGGCTTTGTATGCTTCAAAAAGGAAGAAAAAGAATTTACAATTTGTGTTTTTATTGTTAATCTGGAAACCTTCTTGACTTTGTAAGGTGAGAAGTTTATACAAATATAGAATGTGTTGGTAATTCAATTTCCTGATCTGAAGTATTTTATTGCAGAACTGGGCAGGAGGGCAGAGCTGGCCACTGTTTAGGTACATGGCTGGCTTAGGCAGTGGATAGAGTGTGGACATGCTTAGAGTACCAGCAAAGAACCATCTGCTTCCAATATCAAAAAGAGAATTCTGAACCTGAACTTTGCAAGTACAACATTGAAACAGAGGCTATTTTAATTTTAGTGTGTATGTAATTAATTTTTTTGTCATTTTGAAAAATTAGATATGTAGTATTTAATCTCTTCAGTGTTTAGGCTTCTAAAGAACCCAATCTGGCCCTTGATTGGCAGATGGTAGTCCTCCCTAGTGACATTTGGAGGGATAGCCAGGGTATCTTACCTAAAAATATCTAATAAAGACTTTCAGATTCAGACATTGCCTTCCAAAGTTCTCTGTGACCTGTAAGTGTGAAGAAGTGGAGAACTTCTTTGCCAGCATTTTGGGGTGTGTGTGTGTGTGTGTGTGTGTGTGTGTGTGTGTGTAGTAAGGGGGCAGGTTGGGGTGGGGAGCTTCTGATTCTCATGAGAATAAGAAACAGTGCAAGGGATGAATTACATTTATCAGGTGGCTGTGACAGGATTACATTCTTAATACCCTAGATTTAGTATTTAATACATATGGAGCATCTCCTTGGTACTTGGAGTATGAGTATGCTGGATTAGGTAGATAGCATTTAGAGAGTTAAGATGACTTAAATATACTTTGTGTATGTGATCACCAAAGCAATGTGCAGTTATTGTAGAAACCGTGTAAATCTGTAAAGGTATAAAGAGGAAAATAAAAATTACTCATTATTCCATCACCCAGAAATAGCTGCTATTAATTAGTGTGTATGTGTGTGTGTGTGTGTGTGTGTGTAATTAGAATCCTATTTGTAGCTATATGTGTATCTAGAAGATGCTGTGATGCGCTGCTTGAATTCCCCTCTTTATGACATATTTTTATAATAAAAGACTAAACAATTTTTTGTGTTTTTACATTTGTACTATAATTATATTTTAAGCCAAGCTTTAAAATTTTTGTATTACCATAGTGCCTGATATGGTGCTAAGCATGATTAGGACTTCAGTAAGTTTTGATGTATTTATGGATGAATTTTTCCAGTATAATCCTATTTTAGTATGTATGTATTTATTTAAAAAGATTTTATTTATTTATTTGGGATAGAGAGTGAGAGAGAGAGGGCACGAGCTGGAGAGGGGACAGAGAGAGGGAGAAGCAGGCTCCCCACTGAGCAGGACAGGGCTTGATCCCAGGACCCTGGGATCATGACCTGAGCTAAAGGCTCAACTGACTGAGCCATCCACGTGCCCCTATTCTAGTTTTTAATGCCCAAAAAAGTATTCATCATTATATAAACTTGCTTTATAGCAAATTTTGTTGAGTAGCTCATTTGCTATCCAATATCTATCTCTGGCTATCTCTGGGTTGTCTCTGGCTAGAACACTTAGAACTGGGAGTTTGGTGTACTTTTGTCATTTTGTGGTTTGATTTTTTGGTAAATGGTCTAGTTCCAGGTACATAACTTAAGAACCATTCATTTGTACACTGAAATTTGTTTTGCTCCTTCATGATTTGGACCACTTGCAAATATAAATGACTCATTTGTTGCATTCCTTATTAAGCTCCTTCTTATCTTATCCATGAAATTATAGATGGAAAGATGTCAATAGTTCCATAGTTGCAGTTCACTTGAACTTTGTGTTAGAAGGGAAAACAGGGCCATTGTCGGCGACTATAACTAGACATTAAAATGAACAAAATTCTGAGGAAAAAGAACAAAAGAACAATAATATGAGCATTTATGGTCTTTATGAAATTGAAAAGGAAAGACTTTCTCAGAAAACAATCCAATTAAACTGTGAGACATGAGATAAGCTCTTTAGAGGCTGACAGTTACTGCAATTCTCAGACAATTCAATTTTAGTTAGGAATAAATGGTGAACCTGTTGGTTTTGTCACATAAAATATGAATATTCTACTATCCTCCTTTAGGATGGATTTCAAACCATAGTAAAACTTCTCAAGACATGAAATATAAAATTGGATTTTTAAATTCATGCTCTCTTGAGTGTGCATCTGTGTTCCAACAATTTAGCTAATCTATATTAGAATGTAATAACTTGAGTCAACAAGCCTGATGAATGCCTTATAAGTGCAAACACACAGTGATAAAGAGACGTGACATCTGACTATTTTGTGAAGTAGATTTCTACTTTTTCCTTTTATAGTCTAGATATAAAGTAAGCTAATGAGAATATATTTTTAACAGGCATCTTCCTCTCAATGATTTCTTTCCCACTTACCGATTATAATTTTTATTTAATTCCTATGTATTTTCTTCCTTTGATTGACTAGTTTTCACTGTTCTGAATAAAAAGGTATTCATACAACTTCCCAGAACCCCATGATGTATTTTAATGACTGAAATATAACAGAAGTGGAGCACAAACAGCAAGATCAGGAGACCCTTCTGCCCTCATCTTTTCTTCCTCTCAGGTCTCAAAGTTTCTCCCACTGCCCTGTGTGGGGAGAATGCTGTAGGTCCTTAGGCCTAGAACAAATTAACTTCAGGACAATGTAGGTGCTTCATGGAGACGCAAGACAGCATAATAATCACATAACTTGAAAACATATATGGCAAAATAAGATTCAGATTGTTTTAAACTTGGAAACATAACTGTTTTTGTTTTCCTTTTATTCAGTGTAGTAGATGGATATGAAATAAATAAACCCTCCTGGGAGGGTTTGATGATTAAACCCTCTCTGCTTGTGAGGACTAGAAAACTCGTTGTTTGGTGGTCAAATTTATGTTCATCATTTATTCAACAACTCTGAGTATCTATCACGTGTCAGGCATTTTTCTAGATACTAGTTTACATTTTATGCAAATGAATGGAGAGATGTATGAGGAGAAATGTATAGGGAGAGCTACACAATTAGAAATACAAATATCTGATTTCAAAAATGTGCTGTGAAGAAAATAAGGGAGTGAAAATCGAAGGACTAGGGGCTCTTAGGGAGGAGACTATTTTAGGTAACGATTTAGGCTCTGGGATTAATCAGTTATTGTCTTTGTCTGTTCAGTTGGCTAGAGACCGTGTGCCTTATAAACAACAAACATTATTTCTCACAGTTCTGGATGCTGGGAAGTCTGAGATCATGGTGTTGGCAGATTGGGTGTCTGGTGAGAGCCTACTTCCTAGATGGCTGTCTTTTTGCTGTAACATCACGTGGTAGAAGTGGCTAGAGGGCTCCGTGGAATCTCTTTTTGAGAGCACAGTCCCATTCATGAGAGTTCCACTCTCATGACTTAATCACGTCCCAAAGTCCCCACTTCCTGATACCATCACATTGGGCATTAGGTTTCAACACATGAGTTTTGGGGGGATATAAACAGACCATAGTAGCCACCAAAGTGTTTTATTAAAAGGGGGGGATGATAGGGTTTGAGGGAAGAGGCAGGGTGTCCTGGAGAAGCTGGAGGGAGCATGGGGACACCTGAGACTAAAAAGGAGATTGTAGGATGTACTGTTCTTGACTGTTTTTCAAAGATGCAGCCAGTGGGTGCCTTAGTGGCTCAGTTGGTTAAGCGTCCAACTGTTGATTTCAGCTCAGGTCATGATCTCAGGGTTGTGAGATGGAGCCCCTGTCAGGCTCTGCCCTGGGTAAGATGCTGTCTCTCTTTCTCTCTCTCCTTCTGCCCTTCCCCCACTCATGTGCACACACAAGTGCACGGATTCTCTTTCTTTCTCAAAAAAACAAAACAAAACAAAACAAAACAAAAAAACACCAAAAAAAACAAACCAAACCAAACAAACCAAACCAAAAATCAGATGTAGCCAGACTACAGAATACAGAGGGGAGGTTGTGTGAGCAGGGAGGCAACATCAAGTGCTAGGTTTCCAGCTTCAGCAAACTTTCATGCCCCGTTTGTGGCAAACGAAGCTGTAGGAGCTGTTGGATTTGGAGTAGACCATGAAGGCCAGCTCTCAGGCATGACCTGTTTGAGGAGATGACCAATGGCCAGAGCAGTCTTCCATTGCATCACTGTTAATTAAGACTATATAACTTTGGCTTAACCTTTGGAGTGTGTGTGGGAACACCAAGAATACCTCAGGTTTTCTGCTGGCCAAAAATTATATTAATCCATGGTAAATAGAAATGATTTTTTTCACATGTGAGTTTGTTGACTGAGATTTATATTGGCTGTATTTAAAAGACTTTCCCAGCTGCATTTCACCCCCTCTACCCAGTCTAGTCTCATCCTACTCAAATAGTAAGCACATTTATTTGCCTCTTTCATCCTGAACATTACTTGAGCAATCTTGCTCTCAGAAGTTTACCAAAGATTTGATCTTTTATGGCAGTATTTCAGCAGCTCAAGAAAAATTCACTGGGGTAAATTTAATTTTATTGCTTAACTTTTTTTTATATGTTAAAGTGCTACCTATCTTTAAGGAAACCTAAATTTAAGTCTTAATTTTTAAACAATTACTGTTTCCTTTGAAAAGACTATGGAGAAATAGATTGCTTTTGATGTCATTTTTTTATTCTAGGAGATCAAGGTATATCTATTTTTTAGCAGCTCTGAAATTTGAGAAAGAAAGGTCTAAAAGACAACAATTCTTTTCTCTCCCTCAGAAAAATGGTTGTGAAGTTTCTATGCCAACATTTATGGTTTTACCAAAATGATTATGGGTTATGATTCATTGGATTAGAGCATTAAAATCTGAGTAGAAATACTGTGTAAAAAAACAAGGTTGGTATTTTACTGGACTGTTGTGAAAACTTTTCTCCTTCTTTCCTTGCAATGAGATGCTGAAGTGTTTCAGTTTGTCTGAAACAGGAATTGAAGTAGACTCAGATACTGCCGTGTCTCCTTCTTACCCTAACTCTTAATATGTTGACTCAGGAATGGATAGAGTCTGATAGTGAGGGATACTAAGAAAAATCTCTCCACCTTCTCTAACAGTAGAAGTTCTACTTGCCTTAGGCTCCAGCTAAAATGTAACCTCCTAGATGAGACCTTTTCCAGATCCCCCTAGCTACACTGATTCCTTTACCTTTGGTGTTTTCTCAGTTCTCATTTCACGTTCTATGGTAGGAGGATTGCCAAATAACTTCGCTTTCTCAAACTTTCCCAACCTTACAGAGAGACTGTTACTCGAAACGATACAATCTGAGCTGGGAGACAGGGTGCAGCTGTGTGGCTCTCTGCTTGGTCTCAAGCCCGTTGAACAGAACCGTAGTGTTCTGAGCCAAAATGAGTTGCCTGTTGTTTCTTCATGGCAGGCCAGAGCCCTACTATTGAAGAAAGGGTTTTTTTTTTTTGTTTTTTTTTTTTTTTTTTTTTATTGTACGTAGAGACTTATTTATCTCCAGGGAAAGCTAATGTTTGTTACTGAGAAGAGTGCTTATTTAATTGGTCCCCTAGTAATGGAATCAGCAGGCTTGCCACTATTGCAGGAGGGAAGCTGGAACTAGGATTGTGGCGGGGGAGACACTGTTTACTTTAGCTAAAGAACTACAATAGAATGGGGGTAATATGACTGTTTACCACCTGATGGGAGGAAGAAATTGAGCATAGGCTCTTTATGTGTAAAGTAGGTAGTGGGTGGACAGGCATATCAGTCAGGGGAGTAGAGGCACTGTAAAGGTTATGGGATAAGGGAATTATTATAGGAATTCGACCGTATACAGTTGAGGAGCTGCACAAGTGAAAATCTGGAAGGGGAGTTGCAGGATCAGAAAAGAAATGAACCATTGGTTCATCTGAGAAGCTAAGCATGTCTAGCCACCACCAAAGAGGGGCTGTGACAAGGAAGGTCCATGGCAAGCTTTTGCCCCTTTGTGGCTCTTGCTTCTGGTGGGTCAGTAGCCAATTATCTGGTTGGGGGGGGGGTGAGGTCAACAAGGTCAGCATTTGAGAAGCGTTGGACCCAGAACAGGGGAGAATGACTATGAAATGGAACTGGCTGATTACTTTTGCATGTCTCCATTTCCATATTTGTCAACAATGACCTTCAAAGAGTAATAGTCACTGTTTTACTTCTGCCTTTCAAATCTCATGCAAGTTCTTCTTTTATCCAACCTACCTTAGAACCATACAGGGAAGGGGAAGGGGATGCTGGGAAATGTAGTTCTTTAGTTTAACAGTGCAACCCCCCACAAGAGGGCTATGGACTTTAGGGTAGTGGGCCTGATCAGAGGCAGAGGGAGCTACGAGGTGATTATCTTCCTTATAGAGGATGAAAGCCAACATCTAGAGATGTCTCACTTAAGTGGTGAATGGAAAAGTCTTAAAATGTTAGTTTTATCTATCCTGTACTGTATTTCTCTTATGAACTTCCCTTCAGTCAGTATTCATACTTCATAATTACATTACTATCTGATGTTTTGGAGGCCAAAAAGACAAAGTGGCAGGGAAGCAGGGACTGTGTATTAATTAATTATGATTTTGATAGTGGCAGAAAACCCAATTAAGAGTAGCTTAAACAAACAGGAATTTATTTTTTGCATAGGGTGAGCGGTTTGGGTGAAGTCTGTCCCGGGCTGGAGCAGATGCTCAGTAAGGTCATCTAGGGCTCTGGTTCTTTAAGTTTCTCTGCCTACCATCCTGAGCATGTTGGTTTTTTGTGCTTGTGCATGTTGCTGCATGGTCTCAAGATGTCTGCCTTAGTTCCAGACATTACATTTGCTTTTAAGACAGGAAAAAGGAGAAAAGGGCCCAAATTCTCCTCGCTCATGGACAAATCTTCCCAGAAGCCCACTCTCAGAGTCTCCTTCCATTCTATTGGCCAGAACTGTATCACATGGTTACCTCAAGTTGCAAAGGAGGCTGGGAAAGAACTTATCTCAAGCGGAAAGGTGTTACCTTGACCGTTTCAATTTGCTCATGATTCAACTCTTGGACGAGCAGGAGGAAGCATGACTTCTCTAATATTTACCTGAACACAAAATGACGTTCTGCTTGTGCAGAGGGGAGAAATGGTAATGGTGGGCGGGGAGGATGTTTGTAGTAGCCAAAGAACAGTGTCTCCCGCAGTGTGTTTTGCTGTTCCCCATTTCCTGCTGGGTGTCAGGAGGAGAGGGAGCATTTACTTTAAGAGTAGACCGTGATGGAGAGTCTTTGTTGGCTCTTAGTGGCAACAGAGTCCAGAGAACTACAACTCTGAAGGTCCTGGAGAAAAATTCACCTGTTGTGACCATATAGGACCATATATTCTGAATTTCTTGACAATTAACGAACGGAATCCTTTTAATTAGAAGTGTGGTAGTGTAGTTGGTGTCTGGGTTATATTTCTATCACAAGACTTTTAAAGATGTTCTAATTGTTTTACACCTGACCCTTCTGTGGGGAAGGATACTTCTTGAGGGTAGCAGTTTTGTCTTATTTATCTGTCACAGCATACAGCATAGTATCTGCCCCAGAGTGAATACTGACTGTTTGTTGCAAGAATAAACTTTCCCAGAGAGCCCATGTATGGCTCTTAGTAGCCTGTGGCTACACATTTGAATACCTTGAAGAAAATTTTGAATTCCAATACATAGGTCATATCTGAGACCTACTGAATCAGAATCTCTGGGGGTAGGACCCAGGCATCAGTGTTTTTAAAAGCGGTATTTTTAAAGCTTTTCAGGTGATTCCAGTGTGTAGCCAAGGTTGAAAGTCACTGCAAAAGAACATTTTCAGCTCTTTTTCTTTTTAAAATACTCCCTGGGGGAGTACAAAAACCACAGAGCAAATATCCAGTGGTGTTAGGTCTTAAACAAGGTCTGTGCTTGGGCTTCTTGAAGGGCTATTTCTTACTGGAATTCAAGCAGTAGTTAAGGTTTGCAACCCTAAGAAAGTGTGTTTCATTGAAAATATCTTTTAACTGTGTTTATTAACAGTCTTCATAAGGGAGAGACCTGGGTTAGGAATGAGATGAGATGATACCATCGGAACTGTAGCAGTAATAATGACATTACATAAGTTAGTGATCCCATTTTTTTTTCCTCCGTAGATCTCTAAGAATGACAGAGCTAAAACCAAGGTTCAGGTCCTGACTTTGTTCCCTCTTTCCTACTCTCTAATATGCCATTTCTTCATCCCATCTCCCAACTCCTGGTTGCTCTAGGCAGCTCTAAATTTTCAGGTTGTCATTATGCAGAGTTGGCAATACCAAGGGCAAGAAAAAGTCTTTCTGGATGTAATAGACGAGAACAGATTCTGTTCCTTTGGAGTAACATCAACATTTTATGTACTGAATCTTTCCCCAACTCTAATTAGATTTGAATTATGTCATTTGGTCTTGCATGTAGTTGGTGCACAATAAGTATTATTTGAAAGGCAGCATGGCAAAGTGGAGATAATAAATAGGCCTGACTTTGGAACTTGGTTCAGCTGCTTATTAGTTCTATTATTTAAGACTAATTACTTAACCTTTATAATCCTTGGATTCCTGATTTATCATATGTGAAACGAAGTGTCTTTCTTTCAGAGATGGTGTGATTCTCATCAGCTTTAAAACATATTCCTCTGTCCCCCACTAAAACATACTAAAGCAAACACAATAATGATACACCCCCCTCCACTCTACCCCCACTGTCTCAGCTCAGGATGGTATAACAAAATACCATAGTCTGGGTGGCTTAAACAACATTTATTTCTTAGTTTTGGAAGCTAGGAAGTCCAGGATCATGGTGCAGGCAGATTTGATTCTTTTTTTTTTTTTTAAAGATTTTATTTATTTATTCGACAGAGATAGAGACAGCCAGCGAGAGAGGGAACACAAGCAGGGGGAATGGGAGAGGAAGAAGCAGGCTCATAGCAGAAGAGCCTGATGTGGGGCTCGATCCTAGATCGCCGGGATCACGCCCTGAGCCAAAGGCAGACGCTTAACCGCTGTGCCACCCAGGCGCCCGGGCAGATTTGATTCTTGGCAAGGACCCTCCTGGCTTGCAGATGGCTGCCTTCCTTCTGTATCTTCATATGGTGAAGAGAGGAAGCTCTGAGGTCTCTTCTTATAAGGACACTAATTCTATCATGGAGGCTCCACCCTCATGACCTTCTCTAAACTTAATTACCTCCTATTTGCATCAGTCTGGGCTGATGCAAAGTACCATAGACTGTGTGGCTTAAAAACAACAGAAATTTCTCAGTTCTTACAGTTCCAGAGGCTGTAAGTCTGAGATCAGGGTGTATTAGTTTGCTAGAGCTGCCATGACAAAATACCACAGACCATAGAAATTTATTTCTCACAATTCTAGAGGCTAGAAGTGTAACACCAAGGTGTCAGCAGGCTTGGTTTCTCTTTAGGCCTCTCTCCTCAGTTTGCAGATGGCCACTTTCCCACGGAATCCTCACATGGTCTTTTCTCTGTGTGTACACATCCCTAGTGTCACTCTGTCCACATTTCCTTCTCTAATAAGGACACCAGTCAGATTGGATTGGGGTCCACCTTCATGGTCTCATTTTAACTTACCTACCTCTTTACTTTCTGAGATATTGGGAGTAGGGTTTCAACATAAGAAGTTCGGGGGATCACAATTCAGCCTATAACACAGCCCGTAAGTGTGTGATTCTTACTCTATTTTCAGTGGCTTTTAATCTCGGTGAGGACAGGGATTGTGTCTGTTGTGACTCATCGTTGTTGCTACATGATCTGGCAGCACTGTAGACAGTTCATTTATTGAATAAATGAACAATTATGAATTAGAAGAACCTAGCAGAGTACGAGACACAGTAAATGTTCTACAAGTGGTAGATGCTATTAGCAATGACAACGATAAACTGATGGTTGAGCTGGCTCCGGGGATCACTCAGTTTTGTTCTCCTGATCTAGTTGTTCCTATTAGCATTTCTAATTGGTGTATCTGAGGTTCTGCTGCTGAATCTAATCTTCAGGCTTTCTTGCAGAGTTTAACCAAGTGCCACAAGGCAAAATGGTCCTGGCGCAGCTTCAGTAAATGTAGACCAATAATGGTGGATTTCCTGTGACTAATCTTCTAACTTATTTGTAAGAAGTTCTCTTAAAGCCTGTTTTATGATTGATGTGCAAACCCTTTCCTGAAATACTTCTTTTCCCACTCCTCTTTGTCATAGGAAAATATAAATGAGACAGAAAAATTATTGGTTATGTTTTATTTAACACAATGCTTTCAGTTCTTTGATCTTCACTATAAAATTGTATAAAACGGATTCATAAATATATAACATTCAAGGCCCATTAATGTATTTTATGCCTATTATGCTGGATTAATTTGCATTACGTTGCTCTACTTTTATATATGTTTTGAAAGTAAAATGAACATATATTAATATTCCTCTTAAATATATTTTTCTCTTTTTCAGATTTTTGAGGTAAGCAAATTGATTAAAATGAAAGTATAAAATGATGGATAATGTGGATTTTAGTTTTTCAGAATACTATTTATGCAACCAAAAGATGAGATATAGCCAACATAAAGAGCCTATGCCCAAATCTACCTAGGATTTAACTCATTTTCCCTAAAATAATAGGAAAACTCATTGGGCCAAGACCACAGGCTTTTATATTTGCCATTTGCCAAAACCTGTCATTTATCTTTCTGATCACTAGATGTCAGTGTTGTTTCATTGCAAACACAGAAGTTGGGGTGACCCAGGAGCCCAAGAGGATTTTATCTCACTGCTAATCAACACTGCACCCTTGCTGGCTTCTAAGGGTCATGAAAGTTCTTTTAGCATCACAGAGACGAAAAAGACCTTATGTCCTCACAGGCTGCACAGAATGTACATTCTTTTATTAGGCAGATGAATGATGAAGGGCAACAAGTTTCGAAGAGCCAAAGGCAATTTTTGCTTAATAATAACAACTACCAACAGATATTGAATACTTATTATGTGCTAAGCATGGTGTTAAGCATTTTATACAGATTCTCTTATTTAACACTTGCTTAGAACAACTAAAGGAAAAATTTTACTTTTATTACACCCAAATTTCACACGTGAAGAAACGGAGGCACAGAGAGGTTAAATAATTTGCTCAGGACCACAGAAGCAGTAAGTAGCAGAAAAACACTTAGAACACAGGGAGGCCAATTGCTGAACTTAACTTTGCCCTTAACGGCTATACTATGTGGACTCACCTTTAAATTAATCACAACCAGGAAGAATCTCTATTAAAAAAACAGTACACAGAATAGGTATTTTGAAAGAAACTCATTTAGGAATTATTGTTAAGTATAAGTTGTATATTGTGACTTAGTATAGAAGTCCCTGATTTATGAAATCCTCATTTCTGAGTATTTTTAGAAAATGTAAGCAATTTTTTTTCCCTCTTTGAATGCCACACAATCACAAAGGGATGATGTTTATTCAATGTCTGCTTGAGGAAGGCATGTGCTGATGTTAGACTTACTTGGATAGACATTTGTTCTTGCTGGTATGTCTGTGCCATAGGCACTGATGATGGAGCAATGACATTTGAGCTCTAATTGATATCTTTTTGGTAACTGGAGGCTAGCATCGTGAAAGCCTTTTTAATGAACCATGGGAAAATTCTAGGTAACTGTGATTTTTAGTAATCTAGCTGGTAGCACAATTAAGTGCAACATGGAACATTAAAAAAAAAGCCTTCTAGAAGGCAATTAGGCAATATATTTCAAAACATCAATACATACATATTATTTAAAGTAACAATTCCCTTCTAGAAATGTGTTCTAAGAAAACAGTTTTCGATTAATCTACTGGGATATTTATCAAAGCATTGTTTATAATAATAAAAAATGAAATGACCAATAATCTCAAATAGAGATTAGTTAATACAATTTAGCTGCTAAAATAATTAGTAGAATATTTAATGATGTCCAAAATGTTTATAGTATATTATTAAGTTTGCAAAACTATATTCTGTGGGATCCCAATTTTATAAAAATTAAAAACATTTTTTAAAAAGATTTTATTTATTTATTAGCAAATGAGAAAGAGAGCATGGGTGGGGGGGAGGAGCAGAGGGAGAGGGAGAAGCAGACTCCCCGCTGAGCAGGGAGCCTGACATGGAGCTCAACCCCAGGACCCTAGGATCATGACCTGAGCCAAAGGCAGATGCTTAACCAACTAAGCCACCCAGGCACCCCTGAATTTTGTTATTTAAATATATACAGGCATGCAAAGAAGATTAAAGTACACAAAAATATATTAGTAGTTACTTTTCTAGGTGATAATGGATGACTCTTCTTTTCTTTGTCCTTTTCATTTTTTTAAAAACTTAATGTGTGTTACTTATGAATTAGAAAAAATCTTACAAGCTATTTATATTTTTTAAAAACTTATACAATCTTTTTAAAAACTAGCTTCAAAGCTTAGGTTATGTAGAAAAGCTGATTATTGCCATTTGTTTTCTAATGTCATCAGTGTTGTTAATTCATGGTGTGTGTGTGGCGGGCGGGGGCGGGGTGGCAGGAAGACAAGAGGTAAGTCAAAAGAGTTACTCAATTTTCTCTCTCTCCAAAGGAAAAGTTGGATGATTAAATAAAAAAATCTTGGGTACTCTTTTATACAACTTGAGGATGATCAGTGAGGCTTTGGTCAAGTGTTTCTCAAATTCCAGTTTAGTGTTTCTGAAAAGGATCATTGAGCTTTGTGTAGGCCCACTTATTTGAAGTCACTGTCATTTGTGGTTGAAGTGAGCTTGTCCCATTTTGTTCATATTTAGTTTGTTTTCTTAACATAAAAGAAAAGTGGTGTATGGGATACTCTAAAATCTGTTGTTGCTTTTAATTTTGCTTCTTCACCATCTTGACTGATCCTTTTAGATTTGTTGTTTCTTCTTTTAATTGAGATAGCCTCATACAAAGATTCTGGTTTATTTTATGAATGTTGAACATTATTGAAATTACATAATTCCAATTACACACTGAAAGCTCCATTAAACAATTCTGACATGTTCTCAAACTTTTCTTTTGGTGATTTTACTGAGCAATTTCTTCACAAGCATATTCATCTGCCTTTAAAATAGCTTTCAAGTTTTGTAAAGTGAAGGCTTTTACTACCAAATTATTCTTTTAAATTGGAATGGTATCAATCTATGTGTTTTCAACATACTGAGTTTTATGAAACATCCATACTGAATGTCAGGGCTTTGGAAGGACATCCCTTCATTGATCACAGGTTGAACCTGAGCAGAGGATGGACAGAACTATGACTTAATAAATTGTAAATCTTGTTGTAGCAGACCTTTGACCTTCTTGTCTCAACCTTACAAAGGCTGTTGGTGACAGTTGTGGGTAAATTGATTAGTTATTGTCCTGATGTTTGGAACTATAGCTCTAAACTCGTATTGAGTTGAAAACTTTAAACACCTTGTGCCCAGGAAAGTTTTTTCTATCTATAAATAACCCACCTTTTTTCTCCCCCTTGAGTGCTTGCTCTGTTCTTCCTTACTGAGCAAGGTTACTGGACCGAATTTTTTCTGAATATGTATGAGACTTTGGCCATTGGCATGTTTTGGTGATGCAAATGTTGGCTGGAAATTACAACAGGTGAGGCAAATGTTGGCTGAAAATCATGATTCAAAGAGTTTTACTGCAGAGAAGAGTCTGAAGTTCATGATGTAACGAACTTGTGTAGCTAGTACTGACCTAGTTAAATCAAATCACACTGAGTCATGGCTGTAGCACATACCACAGCACTGCTCAAACTGGCCTTGGCTTCCATTTTCTTCCATTAAAATACCATCCCAAACTGGAAGTATCACAATGGAATGCACTCAAGATAGCTATTTTGATGGAAAATGGCCCCTTTACCTGCATCTTTTATGAAGTACTAGGTTGTAAGGTTCAGTAACTGAAGTAGTTTTTTTCTTTTCTTTCTTTTTTTCCTACTTAGTTGTTTTCGAGCTTAGAAACACAGCCTGCCAATGAAAAAGATACAGGGAAATAACCTAATCTATATAGGTTTCCCTATGTCATTTAGAAAAGAAGTATATGTTATTAAGAAAGAGTTGATGTTTTGCAATAGTCCATTCAAGTTTAAGCTCTTTTGCTAGGTACTGTAATGTTTAGGGGGAAAAAAAAAGATAAAGATACTTATCTAAAGAGTTTTATTTTGTATAAAGTAGAAGAATGGGGCTGAAGGGGTTCTGATGCCAAGCACGTACAACTTAAAAAAGTAAAGTAACAAAAATGACTGACTATATTTTAATCACAAATGTAGATGATACATAGATTACAATCTAAATTTTAAAACTAATTTATTTTAACAAGCCTAAATTTTACTTTGACAAGCTATTTTCCATAGCCTATGAGCCAGGCACTATTCTAAGTATTTTGGCCATTCACAAGTGTTAACTTACTTAAACCTCATAATAATACTATAAATATTGGTACTAAAATTATCATCAGCAACCCTATTTTCCAGATGGGTTCTTGCTCATGTTGAAACAACAAGCAGTTAGCATAGCTGGGGTTGAAGCCCAGAGTCTGACTCAAGAGTGCAGGCTACCCGCTGGGTCTCCGATGCTGGTGACTCTTGTCAGATCCCCTGATTGGAAGGAGTGGAGCCTGGATTTGTGCCACTCACTGGACCTGACTGAGGGTTGCAACACGGGGCGACTGCATTTCCAAGCCTAAGGGGCACTGTGATCACAAACCCTCCGCAAAAGTTTCTTTTGGGTTAACTCAACAAAATAACTATTTTGCACTTGGGGAGAGGAGTGGGGGAATTTTCTTTAAAATGTATGGAGAGGTAGAAGTTAAAGAAGTGAACTAGAGAGGTGGTCATCTTTTATACGTGGCATATTTTCTGTCTCTTCCTGACCTCAATTTCCTTTGAAGAGGAGTTAGCAGAGGGAAGAAAGTATCTGAACAGGGGAGGAGAGATGATGGATAGGTGAGAGAAGGAAGACAGATCTGAATGGGTTCGAGAGATTGGTAGGAGGTAACTGACTGGCAGAACCATCTCTATCATCTGTAAATGCAACCTCAGTTCCCTTTCAAAGAATCTAGCACATTTATGCACTCTTTCCCACCCAAATCCCGTACATTGGCACACTCCTTATTTGGCCATCGATTTCTGAATGTGATGCTTGAGAGACTTCATGGAAACTTTTATAATTGGGTAACTTCTGGGTTGGTAACTTGCCAAAAGTTTACTGACTAGTAACCAGATTCCTTTAAGGCAAGGATTAATGGAAGTTAAGAGAATTTCTTTAAGTCCTTAGGCTGCTGTTTCAGTCTCTTAGCTGAGAAGAGCAAAATTGTATAGGGAAACTACAGTCTGAGAATTCAAGTTACTGACAACCAATACTATTTTCTCATTCTAATGTCTTTTTATAAAAATAAAAGTTTTTAAAAAAGATTTTATTCCTTCGTGTGTGTGTGTGTGTGTGTGTGTGTGAGAGAGAGAAAGAGAGAGAGAGTGTGCACTTGCACAAGCAGGGGAGGGGCAGAGGGAGAAGCAGGCTCCCATCAAGCAGGGTGCCCAACAAAGCTGGCTGGATCCCAGAACTCTGGGATCACAACCTGAGTTGAAGGCAAACACTTAACCAACAGCCATCCAGCTGCTCTAAAAAGTTTTTTGAAAGTAAATTCTTGTAATCATTGATGAGGGAACAGAAGGCAAGCAGAGGACAAAGCAGATACTTGAAGCAGGCAAGTATAATGTTCCTCCAGGAAGTTCCCGACTATCTTCACGTTAATGCCTTGCTAGAGGAAAAAACAACCTTAACTTGACAATGGAGGGCCTCTAGTATCCTGTGAGTCTTCATTAACATATGAAAGTACTTTCTCAGGGGCGCCTGGGTGGCACAGTGGTTAAGCGTCTGTCTTCGGCTCAGGGTGTGATCCCGGCGTTATGGGATCGAGCCCCACATCAGGCTCTTCCGCTATGAGCCTGCTTCTTCCTCTCCCACTCCCCCTGCTTGTGTTCCCTCTCTCGCTGGCTCTCTGTCAAATAAATAAATAAAATCTTAAAAAAAAAAAAGTACTTTCTCAACCCCCCTTTTTCCTTACCTCCCCCAACCCCATAGTATATAATCAGCCACCCCTCACTACCCCAGGCCGCAGCTCTTTCTGCCCACGGATCCTGTCCCTGTGCTTTAATAAACCACCATTTTGCACCAAAGACCTCTCAAGAATTCTTTCTCGGTCGGCTCCGGACTCCACCCCGCTGAACCTCGCCTATATTCTAAAACTACATCAATCATCATCATCATTATCATCAAGATGTTTAGAAACCAAGTTTTCAGGATAAAGAAGTTGATAACTGTTTCAGAAAAGGGAAATTCTGGGTCTAGAGATGTCTCTGAGTTAAAGCCAGGACACAGAAACATTGTCAAGTAGCAATTTTGAAGCATTGTGATTTCAAAATTTTTCACTTGGTGCATTCAAAAATCATTGTTTCTGCGTTGAAGAGTCAGTAATAGTGCATTTAGACTCTGCTATTTTTGTTTTTCTTTGAATTATCAGTATGTGGTAAATAAAACTCAGAACACTATTTTTCATTTTCCCTTGGCTTAAAAATTTGGCTTTAGGTGAAATAGACACTGCTGTGTTGACCCTGGGCTTTTTAAAGCTCTGTTATATAAACTATAAATGGTTTCTTAACATGCCCCTCACATCTCAAATATCTTTGTCCAACAAGGATTCCAGAATAACAAAATGTGCATCCGAGTCTTTGACACACACAATGAAAATAAAAAGAGGAGAGGGGAATTCGCTTCTTATTAGGGTGGCTTAAGCAAGGGAGAAGAGGCAAAAGGATGCATGACCTTATCAGGCTTCTATAAAAGAACTGGGGTGCTTCTTTTTCTGGTCGCTAAAGAATTCAGTTGCACAGGTAGGTGAATGAAAACATATTCAAATATGAAATAGCTTTTAAGGAATTCTTTTCTTGAAAGTGCCCTGTCTCCTCTTAGTTATTATTTCAGACAGTGCCTTTCTTATGAGTATTTCCTTTTGATTCTGTAAAGGAAAAAGGAAACAAATTTCCTTCTCATGAGAGATCACCAAGGGGCAAAGGTAAGGAGAGAAGGGGAAAACCAGGAAGGGATGGGGAACAAATGGATAGAGGAGAGCAATTAGTGCACCGTATTCATCCTGGAAAATGTTTTGCTTCAGGTCCCAGTGGGATCAATTTTAGAGCTATAGTTTCCAGTCTGTGTGTAGGAGAGATGCATGAAATAACTTGTCTGAACACTTGCTTATGACTGAATTTCAGGTCTTCTCTGGTTCCAATTCTGCATATAAAATAAGAGCTTAATCTTTATTGAAATCCAGCTTCAGTATATCCCGGTGGCTTAGTGGGCTACAGAGGAAAACAGAATTCCACAAGACTGTAGCTTTTATAATATATCTTAGTACAAGAGACCCTTGACACACCAGTCTTGATCTTGCAGATTCTATTAGAGAGAACCTTGGCAAAATTGATTAGTTATTTGTATAAGGTCTGGGGCTATAACCTTGAGCTCATGTGGAGCTGAAAACTTTTAATCCCTAGTTTCCAGATGTCCCTTTTAGCACCAACAGCGGCAATAAAAACAAATCAGGAACTGTAATATGTAGTATACCCAGAGAAAAGGAAATCTCAGGAAAACACGCTCCCGTGAAGTGCTGCTCATTTGGCTTTATACCGTTGACATCCCCTCTCCCCTACCTCTAAACTCAGATTATAGTCAGGCAAAACCAATCTAGTTAGGGCCTAGAATTTTTTTTTTATTCTAGATTGTAATGAGAACACAAAAGGATATGTTGCGAATTGTAAAAACAGCATGAGAAAAAGATACATTTTATTAGGAATGTATACATCTATATATACAAATCTTAAACTCTGTGAGTAGAGTTCTTATGGGTTCATTGTTAAATCCTTAATTTGTAGCCCTGATACGAGAGTCACAATACATGTTAATTAAAATAAATGAAAGAAATAGTGAATTCTGACACTAATTTTGGTGAAGGTACTTAGGATAATCTTTACTTAACACTAAGAATACTTCCGTGTGTTCTGTTACTTTTGGATTTCCTTTTCCTTTTCTTCCCTCCTTCTCGGCTCTCTTCAAGTCGTTTCTCTCTCCCAAACACCTTTCCTCCTTTCTTTCTTACCCTTCGTCCTTTTGTCCATCAGGGATATATTTGTACATTTCTCATACTGTCCATTCTTGATTGACATTTTTTTTCAGGCTCCTAATCAGAATCACAGAAATCTCATAATGTTTTTCTAGTATTTGCTCAAAGTATAGTCTTTAAGTAGCACACCTCTATCATTTGATATTCAGGGAAGGTCTGCTCTCTCTGACCGTGTTCTTCAAAATGCTGGTGTGCCCCACTTGGTTAGTTTACTCCTGGTGGGTCTTCATTATGCAGATCTTTCATAGCTTCCTCTGTAGCACCGTGAAGTTGCAACCCACATGAATTAATTACACTTTAATTATGATACACTCAAAATCATGTATATTACACTGTTACTTATCGAGCACTTACTGTATGTTGAGGACTTTAGCAGTTACAATGAAGGATGCATTATAATCCCTAGTCTCACATACCCATTTTGGAGGCCAGAAAATATATGGAAGATAAAAGGTTCAAATAATTTGAGAAAACGATAAGCTATCAATATTTTCTGGTTCAGATACCAAGATTTTTCATGTTTGAAAAGACCTTTTGAACCCTCTATAATTCAATGCACTGTTGCCTTTAAGAAGGGCTGAAACAAGAAAAGAGGTAATTTTAGTGAAGGAAATATGGTATTAGAAGTTGGTAAATTGATTTTATTTCTCCAACTTTGTCAAAAGACTGTTTTTAGAATAAGTTATTTTATGTTTTTTTTTTCTCTTTTAAAATTAGAATTTCTGAATTGTGAATTGGAAATAACTTTCTGTTGCTGCCATCCTGCTGACGCACTATGTTTCTGAGTCCATGTCTTCCTTCCTTGTTGTTTTCTAAAAATAAATCTTCAGTAGCTGCTTAAGAAATGATGTGTGAAAAATAATTTTCTGTGCTTTTTTGAATGTCTGAAAATCTATTTCATCGTCATATTTGATTAGTGGTTTTGTTGAATATAGCATTGTGAATTAAAACTGCATCTTCCTCAGAATATTGAACGCATTGATTCCTTATATTCTCTATTCCAGCATTGCGGTTGGGACTTGTTACTGTTTCCAGTGACACACACACACACACACACACACACACACACACACACGTGGGTATGTAATTCTCTCTGGATTCTTTTGTGACCTTTCATATTAGTGTTCTGAATTTCACAGTTTTGAGTCTTATAGTGGGTGGGTGGGTGCTTGGGTGTATGTTTTTCATAATATTGGGCACTTAGTCTGCCTTTTTAATCTGGGGTATATCCTTCAGTTCTGGGAATTTGTCTTGAGTGATTTGATTATTTCCTTTCTTCTGTATTCTCTTTTCTATCTTTGTGGAGTTACTATTCGATAATAAATATCCTGAAAGAATCCTCTAAATCTTTTATCTTTTTCTGCTTATTTTCCAACTCTTTATCTTTTTGTTCTACTCTCTAGGAGAGTTCTTTAACATTATCTTCCAAGCTATTTAAGAAATTCAAATTTATACCATCATGTTTTAATTTCTGAGGGCTCTTACTTTTCTCTAATTTCATCTTTTTTTCTTGAACAACATCTTAAAAGTGCTATCTTGGGGTGCCTGGATGGTTCAGTCCATTAAGCAATGGACTCTTGATTTCAGCTCAGGTTATAACCTCAGGGTCCTGGGATTGAGGCCTGCCTCAGACTCCACATTCAGTGGGAAGTCTGCTTGAGGATTCTCTCTCTCTCCCTCTTCCTCTCACTGTACCCTTCCCCCCACTAGTGCATGTGGGCACTCTCTCTGTTTCTGTCTGTAAAATGAATAAATAAATCTTAAAAAAAAAGGGCTATCTTTTCTTACTTCATTTAAGATATTATTTATAGAGTTTTGTCTGTTTTGTATCCTTTATTTTTATATTTCTTCCAGGCTACTGTTTTCTGCCTGTTGGTTTTCTTCTCTTTTATGTTGGAGACTTTTCTTAACCTTCTGATGATTCTCCACATGTCCATTTATATTTATGAGCAGATCATTGAAAGGCTGATTGGAAGCTTTCTGTATGTGAGGCTAGGGTTTACCTACCTGTGGGAAGTGAGCTGGATTTTTAGCTTGGGTTGGAGGAAGGGTGTATAGCTCTCAAATGTCAGCATATGTAGGTCCTTTCTCTGGGCGTGTTCAGTTTTTGTTCGAGAAAACTTCAATTTCTAATCAGGGGCCATATGCCTCCCTGTGAGCATTCTGGGAGCAGCTTGAAATGTGGATGTGGACTTTTTGTTTCTATCACTTTGCCTCACTCACCTTCTCTGTCTCTGGTATCCCAGAGTCTGAGTCCTCTCAGGTTTATTCTACAGAGAATTAACCTTTGGTCTCCACTGGTGAGCAGGATGTGGGTGACTGGTATGTGGGTGGGATTAGAAACATGGCTGCTTACAGTGAGAGAATGTGCCTGGGGAGGGTCAAACTCCTTTGTATACAGACTTTCAGTCATGTTCCCTGCTTTCGATATTTGCCTCACTCCTATCTCTCCTTGCCCTGTTTATTATACCTTTAAAAAAAAAAAATCCCTGTCATTTAGATGGGATCATGATTTAGGTAAAAGACAAATGCATGTGATTGAATTTCTAAGTTCAATAAGTAAGTGAAATGGTAGGTTTGGAAGAACTGTGTTGATAAAAAGAGATCTTCTAGTTGGCTTGGAAGAAATGGGGATGAGTGGATCTTCTAAGCTCTGCCTGAGTTGGGCCAGTGATGTGAGATGGATGGATAAGGAGGTTTGGGCACACTTGTCTGAAATGGAATGTATAGAAGGGGTGGTTAGAATGAGACAGGGGCATGAGGTGGTTTGGATTTTAAATAAGCAAAAGCAAAAATGGGAAGATTTTATTTTGGGTTCTTTGATAAGGTGTCTTGTATGATATTGTGCCAGAGTAAAACTGGGTGAGTATAAAGAGCTATTATACCGTCTTTAGCTTAACTAAGCAGGCTTAGTTGGTCATAGATGGACTGTGTCAAAGCCAAAGTCATTGTTTGATCAGGTCAGCTTTGTACCAGGGAACCTTTTCCTCATAGTTACAGACTCCTCTCTCAATGTGTCTTCTGATCCTACCGCCATACCGATGTTCACAAGAGGGTGTGGGTAGGTGCCACTGTTACTTGGAGTATGATGAAGCCAGTGTCCCATTGACAATGAGCTATGACACCAGACTTGTAGAGAAAGAAAAAAAGCATTATTTTATTAGAGTATTTTCCAGATAGTTGAAATTTAAGGCATATTGGTTGATATACTTACCTTCTTTACGCTGGTAGCTGTTGATATTCCAATTACTAAATTTCATTTTTCAACCAAACTTATTTTTAAAAGGCATATAACTTAATGAGAAATAGGAATGTTTTTCTTATGGATGAATACTGAGCAAAACAAAGCAAAACTCAAGTCTATTTTACTGTTATTTTTCTTTTGACTCTTTGGGTATTGAGGACTTTCCTTGGGTTTTAATTCTGTAATCTCCAAAATTCTACATGAAAAATTTCTGTGTAACAAAGGATATCTGAATTATTATTTTTGTTCCTTTTATGTATTTGAATATCAAAATGCAAGCTTATAGTTTTAATCCCCAGTTTTGTCTTATAAGCAGTTATTATACAAGTGTCATTTTCAGATGTGTGCTAGGCTTAGTCTGTCAGAAGTGGCTTAGGGATTATCAAAATGTAATTATCCCTAACTTTTTAATTTAAAGCAACAACTAATAAAACCAAATGAACTCAGATTGCTAGCAAGCTTTTGCCTATGCAAATTGTGCATTCAAAAGCTACAGACCGGCAATCTAGTGATATTTTGTGGCAAATTCCCTCCTCTCATATGTGTATGGATATTATAACTCCTGAGGAGAAGCGAGTCATTGTGAGTACAGATGAGTTTTAGGTATGCTGATATCCATGCCGAGTGAGACTGCTATCTGGTAGACGGGCATGTGCCAGGCATGTGGGTCCCTGATGTGTGAGCTGAGTAGTTGGTGGGCTGTAAAGGGAAGAGGAAGCTTTGAGCAAAGCTGGAATTTGAGAAAAATTGGAATGTTAAGGTCTACAGAACTTAGTTTGTAGTAAGTGTAAAAGTAAAGAAAATACTTCGGAGGCACAGGGCTCCTTCAGCCTGTGTTTTGAGTCCCTTTTGTCTGTGCCCACGTAGGCTCTTTAATCAGGGACGGGGAAAGTGGTCTGCTCAACTGGGTATGACACACATGCCTCGGAAGGCAGGTAGTCCTGGCTCTGCCACTTCTTAGCTGTGAGACCTGACGGGTTATTTAACAGCCATACTACTCAATTTCCTCATCTGTCATGTTGGCATAATAATACTAATATCATAAAGTTGTTATAAAAGTTAAATGCAACAATGTATACAAAAAATTTAGAGAAATGCTATACAGAACAGGATCCATAAATGCTAGCTAGCCATTTTTTAAAAAAAATTGTGGCTATTGTTATTAAAGTGGATGAAGAACCACAAGGAAATTTTCAGTTATCCTCAAGGAAGTAGGCAAGGAAACAGAATGATTTAAATAAGGAAACATTATAGCTTGGCAGACAGAGGTTTGATCACATTGCAGGCTGATCTGAATATGATAATAATTGCTACCAAATCTGGGTAGGTAGGATTTGTTAGCCTAGTGATGAGATGAGCCAAGAAAGAACTGGTACTTGCATGGATGGGAAAGAAGCAAGGCTAGATTGGGGCACAAAATAGAGAATGAGCATGGAGGAGAAGGACTTGGTAAAGAGGAAAGACTTGACCAGGAGTCAAGAAATTAACAAGAGAGGAACCTTGAATTGAATATACTTGGTTAATGAGTTTAATTGATTCTTTTTGCTTAATCAACAACGTAAATGTAATAAAATGGTCCTCAGAAATCTTTTTACTTTAGCATTAAGTAAAATATTTTTTTAAAAAAGATTTTGTTTGTGTATTTATTTATTTTAGAGAGAACGAGCATGTGCATGTGAGGTGGGGGGGGCAAAAGGGGAGAGAGAGGGAGAGAGAATCTCCAGCAGACTCCATATCCAATGCAGAGCCAGACAAGTGGCTTGATTTCATGACCTTGAGATCATGACCTGAGCCAAAACCAAGAGTGGGATGCTTAACTGACTGAGCCACCCAGGTGCCCCTAAGTAAAATCATTTTTATTAGACATATTGTCAGCTTTCTAAAAAGAAAGTAACATAGGAAAACATACGTTAAGGATGTAATCTGCAGTTCGTTTTATGATTTCCCTTCCCTAGAGTCAAGGCCCAGCGAGTTGGGAAGTCAGTGGTCAGCTCCAGCTAAAACAGAGCAGGCAGGGTGCTTCCAAGTGAACTCACCCTTAGAGCAGGGGTACCTTCTCTAGTGGTAGGTCCAAATGTGCTCACAGTCATGAGAAAGACAATGTAAATCTCTGCTCCAGCAAGCTGAAAGTTAAAATCAAGCAAAGAGACAGAATTAGTTTCCTATCTTTAGATTGTTTTGGGATATATAATTTCACATTACTAGTTTTTTCTCATTTCTAAATCAAGAAGGGCACACTGGATATCCTAAGAATCCCCTTAGAAGTTGTGTGTGTGTGTTTCTATGTGTGTGCACATGTGTGTGAGTGTGTGTATAAAGGAGATGCGGGAGTGGGAGAAACATGTTTATTGAGAGCCTATCATGGCCAAGCTCTAATGCCAATACTCAGTGAATGATGAGCGTTATCTCATTTTAATTCTCCCAGCATACCAAATGAGATAGTATTTTTTCATACTACAGAAAAGGAAATTGGGGTTTAGAGAGCTTAACTCTCAAGGAAGTGTTAGGGCTGGATTAGATCAGAGTTTTGACTCTAATTTTCTGATTCTGTAATTGAATGATCTGGAAGCCAAGGGTTCCAGTTTTCAAGAAAGCCAGCAGTTTCTTTGACTTAAAAATTTTTTTTTATTTATTTGAGAGAAAGCAAGAGAGTGAGAGAGTGTGTGCGCCTGTGCGTGCACAAGTTGGGGGGAGGGAAGGACGAGGGAGAGGGAGAAGCAGGCTCCCCACTGAGCAGTGGAATCCATCCAGGGATCATGACCTGAGCTGAAGGCAGATGCTTAACCAACTGAGCCACCCAGGTGCCCCAGTTTCTCTGACTTTTGAATATTAGGATTGGGTGAAAGAAAAATCCATAAGCAAAAGTAATAGTAATAGGCTTAATTTAAATCCTTATTTTTTCCCCCAAGATGTTCAAAGAGCATTACATACACCAGTGAACAAATCCTTAGAGCATCAGTGGGTGCTGGTGAATCCACTTCTCTAGCAGTTGGCATATTTGCTGTTCCATTAACAATCCCATGCTTTACTCTTTCATGCTCTTTGCTCAAGCTATCCTTCCCTTCTATGCGTCCTCTTTCTCAAATCCAATTCCTCTCTTTTCAGTAAACCTCAAATCCCATTCACATTTGAACCATTTACAAATAACCTTGGTTTAGGAGTTTTTCTTCTAAACTCATAGGGAATTTCCTTCTACCCAAGTTGGTAGTGTTTGATATATTTCCACGGATATGTGCTTACATTTCCTATTACCAGGTAACTACCATGGCTACTTCTCACTAGCAGTGCCTTACTTTATGAATAATTACAGATCTGTAGAATAACAGATACGTGTTTTTGTAGACATAATTCACTTGAACAACACATTGCACCAAGAACTTAAGTTCAACAGCATGAAATCATGGCTAAAACTCCAGTGTCTGGAACCCACACTCCCAGGTCCATATCCTGGCACTACTACTTACCAGTTGTGTGATGCTGGGCAGGTTACGTAGGTCCATGTTGCTTAGTTTTCTTGTCTATAAGATGATAATGGCACTTACTTCCTAGGGTTGGCTGGAGGATCAAATGAATAAATAGTTTAGAGTATTCAGAATAGAAGCTGTCTTTACAAATACTATACAAGAGTAGGCTGTGATTAATTTTTAAGACAGAGATCTACAAAACAATTGTCATTACTTATTTATTTAGAATCCTGTAACTTGAAGGGATTAAATTAAATGGTTTTAATAATAATTAAAGGTCTAAAATTTAATTGGATGTGTATTAATCGATATGAGTATTGGGGGAGAGATGAGTCAAAGTAACGCAAAAGTTTTTTGAAAATAAGCATGAACGTGCTAAAATCGATTCTCTCATCTTCTAGAGTGGTAAACTCACAAACGCTAGAAATACCTGAAGAAGATGGCAGGATGCCTCTTCTGGCTTCCTTAGCCGTGAAGAGGTGATGATGGCCACCTCAGGCCACATTCAAGCTTCTGCACAGGGTAAGAGAACTCTTCACAGATCCTTTGATATCAACTTTTCCAAAGGTAGCTGAATTCTCCAGCTGGGTAGTTTGAATGCAATCAAAATCTCTGTGGGAGAATGAGAGGATAAATGACTCACCCTAAGCACATAGGCAGTCCAGATACATTCATTTTAGAGCAATGAGTTTAAAATTTTAATGCAGCAGATTTTAGTATTCATGTATCTATATTTCAGCGGGGCAATTGGAATGATATAAAGTCTATCAAAATAAAATTTCCATTTTGATACACATTACAAACCTCAATCTACTATTTCTGACCCCTAAGAATGTAACCCTTTTAAGGGATACTCTTTCAGACATACTCCTAAATTGAGATAGGCGCTTAATTTTCTCCACACAAGCAATACTCTTTCAGAAAATTACTTGTATTACAGGATAAAAATCTTCTAAAGGCTGAAACTAGTACTTAATATGTGCAGCACATTTTCAAAAACCTGAGATTTAAAAAGTATAAGAAATATTTGAGTGCCATCACTTTTTAAACATTGGTAACAAAATGAAAATATAGTTCTTTATGACCAGGTATTTAAACATAAATTTTCTCATGATATATCAAGAATTCTACTCTTCTTTTTATTTTATAAAGTGTTCCAAATAACAAACCCTCCAAATATCATTGGAAACTAGAAGGGTCAAATGTAAGGTTTTTTTTGTTTTTGTTTCTGTTTTTTAATGTTATGGATAAATGTTAAGCAAATGGATGTGGAGCCTGAGATGTGACACAATCACGTTACTCTAAAATTTATGCTCACTCTGCTCTAAGCCCCACTGGCCTCTAACAGTACTCTGAAGTAAGCACTCCAGCCTCCCAACTTCTGCTTTTGTTCATTCCTCCCTCCCCCACTAGCCTAGAATGTTCTTTCCCTAGATATCTCCGGAAGTTGTTTCCTCATGCCCTTTAATATCTTCACTAAATGTCATCTTCTCATGGAGGCTTCTTCACAGTCCCATCTAAAATCATACCTACTCCAGGGTCTCTTGATTTTGGCGCAGGTCATGATCTCAGGGTTGTGAGAGTTTGAGCCCCCCCGTGAAGCCCCTTGCAGGGCTCTGTACTCAGCAGGGAATGTACTTGAGATTCTCTGTCTCCCTCTCCCTTTGCCCCTTCCCCTGTTCATGCTTTCTCTCTCTCAATAAATAAATGAAATCTTAAAAAAACAAAAAAAAATCATACCTACTCCTGATGTCTCACACCCCTTCCCTCCTTTTTGTCTCCTCAGCACGTACCACTATCTAACTTATTTATCTGTCTTCTTCCCCTTCAGACTATAAGCTCCTTGTCGACAGAAGCTTTACCTGTCTTCTTTATAGCCATATCTCCAGGGCCTAGAATAGTGTCTGGCATGTAGTAGGCATTTAAAACATATTCAGTGAATGAGAAAATGAATCCAAAATCTTTGATATATGACTTGGTATTTATGAGTATGTCTGATGTACTGGGAATTTCAAACAAAATAATGAGGCCACAATGTAAAGAACAGATACATAGAACAAATCATTATTTTTGTAACATTCTATGCATTTCAAAGGCTCTGCTGTTCATAGTCTTTTCCTTCCTTACCTTTTTTTTTTTTTTTTAACATAGCCATTATTTTCAGAAACAGCTCTGTCGGACTCTGCCTAATTCTTTTTCAGTGCTCTATTGTGGAGGAATCTGTCTTTGAGGATGCTGACCTGCCTTTCATTGTCTTGTCTCTTTATTACATATTGTGCTCTTTTTGGGACCCACCCTCTCAAAAGGCTTTCATATATAAACAAAATCGGATTTGTCTAATGACTTTTACTGAGGTGCTAAAATTTAAAATTTAACAAAATCCCTACGTGAAAAGTAATGTTCTTTTGTGCAGATAGGTTTGCAGGGTGATTCTAGTAACTGACACTACTGAGTTACTACAGGTTCCTCAGTTAGAGATTCAGTTCAGCTGCATGAAACAGAAAACTCAAGTAACAGTGACTTAAATGAGATAAAGGCTTGTTTTTTCTTATGTAGAGAGAACTCTGGTTGCTTGAGTTGGTTTGGTGACTCTGGGTGTCAGGGCTGAGATGTCTGCAATTCTTTTGGCCTTTTTCTCAAGACCTAAGGGAGGAGGAGGAAGAGCAAAGGACAAAAATAACTGTGTCTTCTGAGTTAGATTCTCTTTTTCTGGAGCTTCTCCAGAAGCCCAACAACAGCTTCCACTTCCATGGCCTTGTTCGCTTCTATGTCCCATGGCCACCCTCTTTGCCAGGGAGATTGGGAAATGTAGATGCTTTTTCTCTTGAGCACATGGATGCTGCCAACAAAATTGTAATTCCACGTACTAGGAAGAAGAGGAGAATGGATATTGAGTAGGCAACCAGCAATCTTTGACAATGTAAAATACACCTGAAAGTTAGGTAAAATTTCTGTTACCTTTTTCACAGAAAGGAAATTGACCAGGTCACATCATTTAGAGGAACAGTGTTGGGAAAATTACCTGTGGAAGATTGCATTTCAATTTTTGGGAACGCATGTAAATAAAATATTCTTTACAATATACTGTAGTTGATAAATATAAAGTCAGGAATATATGTTAAGTTCTACAGCAAAGAACAATGAGTAGAACAGCCACATGGTTCTGTCTATCGAAAGACATTGCTTAGACTGAGTAATGCATAGCATTGTAGAATCGCATATTGTACACCTGAAACTAATATAACACTGTGCGTTAACTATACTGGATTTAAAAGAAAAAGTAAAAAAAAAAAAAAAAAGGCATTGCTTAGAGATAGTTCTAAATAGCTGTACAAATTTAAATTGTAGTTCACAATGATTCAGGATGGTTCAGTGTGGGTCATGAAGATTGTCGTGATTATATGCTAATTATTTAGGTAATATAATAACTTAAGGTACATGATTTAATAATTAAAATTTAATATTTTACACGATAGGTTACATAATAATTAAGACATTTATATTTTGCAAACATAAACAGTTTAGAATATTTGTAGCTTATCTGTGATAACTAAAATGGCAGAATATTGCAAATAATGGACTTATGTATTAATGTTTGTTATTCATTTAGAATTACTTTAATGCAGAGTAATTTAAAATTTATTTTAGAATTTAATTTTTAACTAAAAATCATAGTAACCCAGAAAATACATTGAGAAGTTATTGGCAGTGATGATTTAATATTTCTAAGGAAAAATTATAAGATTTAATTTAAATTTCTTTTATTCTAGTAACTACTTAAGAAATGACTGTAGGTGGCTTATCATACATGCTATAAAAATAGTAAATGAAATGAAAGAAATCAAATCACCAAAGAAGTAATACACTTTAATTTTTAAAGTGTGGTCTATAAGTGTACAATAATGTATTTTAATCCTAGGGGAAATGCTTTTTGGACCCTGTTTTTCCTTAATTTTAAATGAATGGGAACCTTACTGACTTTGAGTTAACAAGACACAATTGAAAAATAGTTGTCTTGGGGCACCTGGGTGGCTTAGTCACCTAAGCATCTGCCTTCAGCTCAGGTCATGATCCTGGGGTCCTGGGACTTTGGGTTTCACTGGTAGGCAGTAAACGGCTAACAGAGTTTTTAAGCAGCACAGTGATATGACCTGATTTAGGGTTTGTTGTCATTGTTGTTTGTTTGTTTTATTTTTATTTTTTTAAAGATTTTATTTATTTGTTTGACAGAGAGAGAGACAGCCAGCGAGAGAGGGAACACAAGCAGGGGGAGTGGGAGAGGAAGAAGCAGGCTCCCAGCGGAGGAGCCCGATGCGGGGCTTGATCCCACAACGCCAGGATCACGCCCTGAGCTGAAGGCAGACGCTTAATGACTGAGCCACCCAGGCGCCCCTGTTTATTTTAGACAGGGAGAGAGAGAGAAAAAGAAAGAGAAAGAAAGAAAGAGGGGGGAGGGACAGAGAGAGAGAGAGAGAGAGAAACTCTCAAGCAGGTTCCACACCCAGCACGGAGCCTGACTCAGGGCTTAGTTGCACAACCCTGAGATCATGACCTGAACCAAAACCAAGAGTCAGACGCTTATCTAACTGAACTACCCAGGAGCCCCATGACAAGATTTAGTTTTAATAGATATAAGGTTAATGACAATTAAGAGGACCGATTGTGGCAGATAATGATTATTGGTAAGGAGGCCACCGGGAGGCTGTTGTTGCAGCCCAGGTGACATGATGAGGACAGGAATGGAGCCGCCATGAGGACCTAATTGAGAAGGTGGCTTTGGGAAATGTTTCTCTTAGGGTTAGGTATATACTTATGGGAGTATATGTGTTTGGGTATGGGAGTCATGGCTGCCTAGAGTTGACTATAACTCTGATGTTTCTAGCTTGGAAAATTACATAGCTATCATTTAGGGAGATTAAGAATTCAGGAAGCAGAGCAGTTATTTTGAAGTAAGTTAATGAGTTCAGTTTGGACGTTACTTTTTAGGAGCATCTATCTAGTAGACAGCTAGAGATATGAATCTAGAAAAAAGAATTTGAGAGAGATTCTAGAGTCATCCCCACATAAATAATAGTTGATAAAAGACCTGGGAGGGAGGTATATTATCTCCATATTGCATATCAACTGAAACAGAGTGGTTAAGTAGCTTTCTTAAAGTCAGCAGAGATGGTAAAAGGTTATAGGAAAAAGCCAACATCTTATCCAGCTCTTCTGATGCCAGGGTATTATTTAATTTCTTTGAGCCTCAGTTTCTTCATATGTTAGGTGAGGATAATGACAACTTCCTTATATTATTTTATTAATTATTATTAATTAAGATAATACATACAAAGTACCATGTAATGACACAGTGCCACAATCCGTCCTTAAAAGTGTGTTAACTTCCTTCCTTCTTTCTTTTGTTTATAAATGCTGACATGTGGTGACAAAGACTCTCTGTTTGGTGGAACTGTGGAGTGGCTCCTTTGAGCCCTCTTTCTGACTAGTCCTTGTGTTGGAAGCTTCTAACACCTGCAAAGTCCAGTTTTAGCAAGTATCCTGCTAGGTCAGTTTAGAGAGAACGCTCCCACCCTTGATATCTGATCACCTTTGATATCTTCATCCTTCGTCTTCAGCATTTCATTACCCTGATCTGCCTTCAACAAGAATTCTGTTAAATTGGTTTATCAATAATCCCCCTACCTTTGAAGCCTTCTTTCAGTGATTTTCTATCCATTGACAATCCTCTCCACCCCAACTCTTCTCCTTAGCTACAAATTCTCAGCTGTCTTTGCTGTATTCACTGTTGAGCCGGATCTGTCTTCACTATTGTGATAGTCTTGACACCTATCACAATAGTTCTGAATAAAGCCTTCCTTACCATTTAACAAATGTCAGAATATTTTTTTTCTAATAGGATCTTAATATGACTATACCTAATAATATTCCTAGAGGTTCAGTAATTAGACTCTGGGCTATCAATTGTTTTTTAGTTTTAAAAACTCTTATCAGGGGCGCTTGGGTGAAGTAGTCGTTAAGCGTCTGCCTTAGGCTCAGGGCGTGATCCCAGACTTCTGGGATCGAGCCCCACATCAGGCTCCTCCTCTAGGAGCCTGCTTCTTCCTCTCCCACTCCCCCTGCTTGTGTTCCCTCTCTCGCTGGCTGTCTCTCTCTGTCAAATAAATAAATAAATAAATAAATAAATAAATAAATAAATAAAATTAAAAAAATAAAAACTCATTTCTTTTATGAACACATAAAATGCATGGAAAAGATTAGAAAATGCATATAAATAGCTACAAACTTCTTTTTTCGTATGTACGTATATACGTATATTTTAACAAAAATTGAATCATGCTATATACAAACTATTTGCTAACTTGCTCTTTTCTGTGCATCTTGCATTTTGCATATACAGGCAGTTCTGGCAAAATGCAATATATGTGTTCCTGAAAAACCCTGTATTTGGCAAAACTGTGCACTAAAAATGACAGGACTTAACTGGAAAATAAGGTTAGAGAAGGGTATTAAAAATCCCAGCAATTTGTAACCAGAGCACTAGCAAAAACAATCATTGGTACCTGGGGAGATAAGTTGGGCTGTCAACAGACAATTCAGCATGACTACAGACTGGCATGTCAGATATAAAAAAATTGCAAGAACAATAGAGTGGCAGTGCCATCAACCCTTTAATTAGATCTGGAAGGAGTACGCAGAGCAGGAGTATGCACAATACAGGTGGAAGCAGAGCTCTGAGCCAGTGCGACTACCCTCAAGGTAGGCATGGGTGCCATGAAACTGGCTGTGAGCTGAGAACTGTGCCTGTCTGGACATATGCCCTGCTGAGTAGGAAGGTGCTGGGGACCAAATTTTGTCCTCCCAAAATTCATATGTTAAAGCCCTAACCCCCTATGTGATGGTATGTGGAGATGGGGCCTTTGGAAGATAATTAGGTTTAAATGAAGTCACTAGGCTGCAGCCCTCATGATAGAATTAGTGTCTTTATAAGAAGAGACACCAGAGAGCTGGCTTTCTCTCCCTTCACCATGTGAGGACACAGTGATAAGTCAGCCATCTACAAGCTTGAAGTGAGTCCTCACCAAAAACTGACCATGCTGACACCTTGATGTTGGGCTTCTAGCCTCCAGAGCTGTGAGAAAATAAATTTCTGGTGTTGAAGTCACTCAGTCTATAGTATTTTGTTATGGCAACCTGAGCTGACTTAAGACAGAAGGTCTGTGAGCAAACCCTCTTTTAACATTTATCTCTTTTTCAACTTTTTATTATGGAAAATTTTAAGCACACCTATAAGTAAAGAAAATAATATACCTAAAAACTAGCTTCAACAGATATCATTATTTTTCTGATCCTGTTGCTTCTGTCTCCCCGACCCTACCCTTCACCACCCCTTCCCCCTCACTGAAGTATTTTGGAGCAAATCCTGACATCGTATCATTTTACTTATTAATAACTTCATATGTATCTCTGCTGGATGAAGACAAAAACCCCGTAAGTATAATGCCATTATCACACCTAACAAAATTGACCAAAATTTCTTAATATGTAATATCAAATCCATGGTCAAATTTTTCCAGTTAAAAATATCATTTTATATTTGCTTTCTTCCAATCAAAATTCAAGGAAAAGCCACAAATTTGATTTGGTTGTTATATTTTTAATTAGTTTTTGAATAACATCTATAGTTTATTTTTGAAAATAATAGTAAATATGTATGGATATTGGTATTTCCCCTTTATTACACATATGACTTAACTCTTCTGTTCCTTGCTATATTTCACTTAATAGCTAAACTCTGGAGACCACGCTATAATAGTATACCTTCTTTTTATAGCTGCATAGTACTCCATCGGTGGGTGTACCATGGTTTATTTAATCAGTCTTATGTTGATGGGATTTGGGTTGTTTGAGGTCTTTTCTTACTATAAATTTTATAAATCATGCCATAATAAATATGTTTTTTTGCATATTTCATATTACTAGGCACTTGTTTTAAATTTTCTTAAAATATAGACCAAGGAGCTCTTGCTGTCAGTGCAGCTTCTGAGTGCATGACTTTCCTTTCCTGTTGATGGTTAGAAGTCTACTCCTCCTATTCTGGCTCTACTTACCTAGAAAAACTTGAATATAAGCTAACGTGGCTCCACATTTATACTGACTTAATTCTACTTTTTATCAATCATATACATACAAAATATGTGTACAGAATCCCGTGTTACAGGGCAGACTACATATACACACCCCCACACCTCTAACCTCCTCCATACCACACATCTACATTATCATTCTTAATGGCTACTGTATTAGTTATCTATATTTGCATTGCTTTGCATTGCATTACCCCAAAACTTGGTGGCTTAAAGCAACAAACATTTATGTAGGTAAGGCCTGCAGAAATCTCAAGACTCTTAAATGCTAGTACACTGTGGTGAGCATGGCTTAATATACAGAGTTGTCCAATCACTGTGTTGTGTACCTGAAACTGACGTAACATTGTGTGTCAACTATACTTAAAAAAAAAAAAAAAAAGCAACCCTTTCCTCATGTACAGACTGCAGACATGTAACTCCCCTACCAACTCCTTGGGAATTTTCATGAGTAACGCTTTCTCCCTCCTGTTGCAGGTATTTGAAATCAAAGAGAGATTAGTCGTTTAGTCTTTAATTTATTCTTAATGTTAGAATTGATATTCTGTATGTAAGATACTCTTGCAATTCAATAAAACAGAGATAAGGTTCTCAATAGAAAAACAGGCAAAGAGAGTGAACAAATAAAAGTAGTGATAAACTAAGATATTAAAATATTAAAAAAGGAAACTATAAATTACAATTAGATATGATTTTTAATTAATTCAACTGACAAAGATTTTAAAATAGCATAGTACCTAATGGTGGCAAGGGTGTATATAACCGGGTACTCCCAAACATTCCTGGAAGGAGTTTGCATTTGTATCCTATGACCTTCATTTCAATTCACCTATGTTTTCTGTGTCTTTTTCCACATCCCCCACAACCCCCACATCTTGTTGTTAAAATTGGACTGTAGAATTTTTTCAGCGTTAGCTGTCACTGTGGGATCACTGTCACTATATACAAGACATTAGGAAATATCTGTCAGAGAAGTGTGAACAGTATATCAACAAAGGCTACATCATGGCCTCTTTATGGGTGCGGATCCTGACAAAAAGATTCTCAAGTTGCCAGACAGGTTAAAGGCAGTCAAAACAACAGTGACAGTCATAACAGAAACAGACTTCATTGCTTGCCACGAGGATATGGGTGCTATGGAGCAGAACCACCGATATGCACCTGGGAACACATGAAGCTTACTGCATAGCTTACAACAAACTATCTCCATTATGTGGGAAAAAATGTTTTTGTAAAACTTCACTTATAGAATCTTAAGTTTCTCCAAGTCATTTTTTTTTTTTTTTGGAGGGAGGACACATTGTTATGAGCTAACAAAGTCTCAATTGGGTCTTTTGTCCTCATCTTAGTAGTCAATACAATGAAATGGGTTGAAACGAATTGATTTCCAGAATCACTTAAAGGAAATGCCACATTGTGAAATGACCATTTCATTTAAAGGGTGTGTTTTTTGTTATTCTACCTTGCAAACAGGGGTAAGTATATCTTTATTCCCCAAGTATGAAATAGAACTGGGGCCAGAAGCCTTTTTCCTTATGTCTTTGGGTTCAGGATATAATCCTTGACACATAATACAGTAATGAAGTCATTTGACATTTCTGTATCTCTGAGATTCTTTATAAGATTAGTTTGGTGATCAAAAAGGGAGAGATTAATGGACAAAAGCACTATGAATTTATAGGTCATGGTTCTCTTCCAAATTGAAGATATCTACTCATTGTCCTTTTTCCTCAGTCAAAACAAGAGAGGAAAGTATGTTGATTTTTATTGTGTATTGACTGTAAGAAACAGGGATCATATGACTGAATGTGTGCTGCAAAAAAGCTGAATAGATATTTTTATTCTGTTCTCAGAAGCTTGGTATCTGACAACACAATTTAATCTCAACACAGGAAAATTATACCTCTTCTGTTTCTCTAAGTTTCTTTTAAAATGGAAGTGAAAGTTCTACTTCCTTTCATACCTCACAGGGATCAGACCAAAAGGCAAACACAACATGTTTTGATTTTCATATCGTTTAAGTATATGATAACCAATTACTCAATGTGTATTTTACTTATTGTGGGGGAGGGGCAGAGGGAGAGAATCTTCAGGCAGACTCCCTGCTGAGGGTGCAGTCCCACTCCGGGTGGATCTCACAACCCTGAGATCATGACCTGAGCTGAAATCAAGAGTCAAATGCTTAACTGACTGCAACACCCAGGTGCCCCTAGGAATCCTTTCCAAAACAATTTTACCTCATATGTTTCCTTCTCATTTACATGTAGACCCTTCTACATGATTAAAGCTGCAATTGTGTTCAGTGTGTCCAATTTTGCATTTTGGGGTACCTGGGTCGCACAGTCACTTAAGCATCCGACTCTTGGTTTTGGCTCAGGTCATGATCTCAGGGTCATGGGATTGAGCCCCGGGTCTGGCTTTGTGCTCAGTGGAGAGTCTGCTTGAGATTCTCTCTCTCTCTCCCTCTGCTCCCCCCAATAAGTACATAAATAAATCTTTAAAAAAATTAATTTGCATTAAGACTGTAGAGGGTCAATGCATTTGGAAATCCAAGTTTGTACTTAACCTAAATGGTCTAAGGGTGGGCTATAAGCTTCCAAGTGAGCCAAATGATTTAAATGATGGTGACCTACTTAATATTCCACTGATTTGAGTAAGGTTATATCTCCTGAGGAGCATTAGGTGTGGGAAGCCATCTCTCTGTATGTATTGAGATTATCAGTATTTGAAATCAAGTGGCAAAGGGCCACACCAAGATAGAGTGATATTTTGAGAAATGGAACATTGATCAATTACAGGTCTTCTGATGGGGTGAAGGTTAGAACTTTTACTGTAGGATCTGGCAGAGGTAATGTGATGGCTTCTGGTCAAAAAACTCAAGGAAAACAATTGTAAGGAAGAAAATTTGATCATTGTGACTTGAATAGAGATTTTATATAGAACAAGGAAGGCAATTAAAAAATACCTTTTATGTGCTCTAATTTTTAAAATGATGTACATTTTTCTTCTGTATGATCTTAACTTATATTGTGTGGCTGGGACACAGAAGAGCATGATTTTAAGTCCTGACTCTGCCATTAACTCACAGTGTGCCTTTGGGTGGGATTCTGACTTCTTCTAAACTTCCTCATTGATGAAATTAGGGAGTTGTGCTAAATGATCTCTAGAGTAGCATTTGGCTTGGAATGCCTATGATCATATTTTGTATAAATGATACGTCATCTGATTTCTGATCACTTGAAAATAGTACCCAGTTGAATTTAAAACATAAAATAAACGTGAACATTTAAAATTTTTCTGTGCTATTGCTATCAGTTTAATTGTGAGGCCTATTTCTTATTTATGCCTTAGTCTTTGAGAAAGCTAAGGCTGGCTGTTAAATAGTTCTTCTAATTAGTATGAACGGTTGTAGCATTTAAAATCCTTGTCCTGCCTTTGATAATATCAAAATTAGAGTGAAGAATAGGCCTTGCTCGAACATATTAGCATGCAAACTATGTAGCCTGAAAAGATGTGTTTAGGCTCTGAGAATAAAGCAGAAGCTAGCACATTCTGACAGCTGTGAGAAACACAAAAAATATTAATGGTGGCAGTTAGAGAGTCAGACAGAGAATAGCAATGCACAGGTGCGTTTTCCCTAGTGCATATATTTCTTTTTTAGTATTCATGATAAGTTTCCAATACCTTCATCTTTACACAGAAATTAGAAAACAGTTCAGACTTATTAGTTTGACTGAGGAATAGCCTAGGACAGCTAGAAGAACAATGCCTACAGGGGCAAGTATATTTGCAATAAAATAGTCTTCTATGATAATGCTTTAAATATCACCATAATGCCATTTTTTTTTCTAATAAAGTCATCTTCATAACAGTTTTATGGTTCTCTTAATCCTATTCTTAGCATCTTATCTGAGTGGAGTGACAAATTACATTAATTGCAAGCTGTTCTACTTGTCGTATCGGCCACTATCTTGTAATACAAGTTTTCATTATTCGTCTCTCAACATTTTGACTTTGAAGGTTAAAGTGCCACTTATCGTTTGGGATAATTATGTGGGAAAAACCTTTTAAGTCAATATAGAAACTCATCACTTCAGATTAGCAAAAAATATAGCGTGAATTCTCACTTGAATGTGTCTGAGCATATGATCACATTGAATCCCTCTGCACACTCCACGAAACCCCCCAAACAGACCAGAAATAGATATCCTGAAGACTCTGTTCTCAGAGTTATCGGGAGATATGATGCAATGTGCACAAGGCAGGTTCCTAGTGATATTGTATATCTCTCAAGTTCACTGTCAGTGAACAGTGTGAGTCATTTGGGTCTTGAATATCTATATAGATCTATTCCTTACCCTCAAACTTCCTGTCAACTACTTGAAGAATAATGATGGAAACAGTGTTATGCTGCCACAGACGCATAAATAGTAGAATTCAACCAATCCATTGAAAGAAATTTTCTTTTCTGTACAAAATTCAGAACAAAATATATATGTCAGGGGCACCTGGATGGCTCAGTCGGTTAAGTGTCTGACTCTTGATTTTGGCTCCAGTCATGATCTCGGGGTCGTGAGAACGAGCCCCATGTTGGGCTATGTGCTGGGCAAGGAGCCTGCTTAGGATTCTCTCTCTCCCTTTCTCTGCCCCTCTCCTCCTGCTCATGTGCTCTTGCTCTCTCTCTCTCTCTTTCTCTCTCTCAAAAATCTTTCATGTTAGTTTCTCTAAATGTATGCTTCAGGGAAAACTGTCAGTTCTCAAATCACCTTTTATACTTGCAATCATATGTCTTAGAATATGTACCTCTAAAAGTGCCTCTTTAGAATTTGTATTAAAATAAAATGAGTCAGACACAGCTCTAATTTTTAATTCTGTCCCTTTATAACCATTACATGCTATTCAGAAGATCCCAGCATGGGCCTGGTGGTGTTCTAACAGTGAGATGGCCAGCATTGGTTGCTGTTACAATGGCACCATATGACACCTTTGGAGTCTATCATCTTGAGATCAGGGTATTCCATAACACTGGGGAAAAGAACCTACCTTCCTTAAAGACACATTTTTTCCTTGCTTCCTCTTTGAGACTATTGTCCACCCTCCCATTCCCACTTTACATTTCTCTTTCTATAGCCATTATGTTCCTGAGGTTCTTTGAAATTTTCTTGCTTGTTTATAGTGTAGCGATAGAGGATGGTACAATTTCATCAAATTCCTAACTGCCAGGTGTGATGTGTCAGGCGAGACTTGAGATTGGTTATAAGATCAGTAATGAGCACAAACACACACAAACACACACACACAAACACACAATTTTAAAAATAACAAAAATGGTTTTGATCTGTTTAAATTGATTTTGAGTATCAAGTTTCAAATGACATAATGTTGTGTGTTATATAGCAAACTGTATATTGGCAATCCATATTGCCAAGTTTTGAGCTCCATTCTTAGAAAAGCAGATATTAACTCATAGACTGAAGATTTTTCTTAGGTGTAGACATTTTGATTCAGTTATTTCTTTTTAAATCTATAGATCTTTTTGTTGTTTCCAACTTGAAAGGGTATCTACCATTATCATCTTCATGATATAGTCTTTTTTTTCTTTTTAATTCTGCTAGAGTGGAGTTCAGCAGGAGATTCATTATTTCTCTGATTTAGAACCACTATTGATGAGCTCATCCTCCTTCCCCAACCACCATAAACAGTATAACTTTCAGGAATTTCAGCACAGATTTGTAAAGAATATTTTTACTGCACGGATTTTACTTGGGTTTTGGATCAGTGTGTTGAATATTATGAAAGCCTATGTGATGTGGAAAGTGGATGACAGCTTTTCAGTATTTAAATTATTTTTTACAATTAGAACTTGTTCCCCAACCTCTCTGATCCCATGGTGGTACATTGTTAAGACAATGTAACAAATGGGTAGATTGTACTGAATAGCCTTTTCATTTAAGACCTATGGTGTTAATTCAAGTACCCATTATGGAGCTGCCATACCCAGAAAGGCCCCTCTGGCAGCACAGCAGGTGTTTGATTTCTTGGGTTTCTCAGGAGCCATGAGAATAAAATCTTAGTTTCTGCTTTGATTTTTACCACAGCTGGATGTCATATCCTCATTTGTCTTTAGTCTGGACAAATAAAATAGGTTTCATTCCATAGTTCCAAACTCTCTCCTATAACGTAATGACTCACTTTTCTGACAGGACATAGAATCTGTGGCTACTAGTCTAAGGACACTGCCCCTACTAGCATTCTCTTTCCTACCTGAAAGCCTGTAAATACTTCATTAAAAAAATCAGACCCGTGAGAGGAATGCTTTATGGATTCTTTGGGCACTTAACTTTGCTTGCTCATTCTAAATGCAAGCCAATTCCGTTTCTCTAGCTAGTTTTACAATATTTTGGAGATGTGATTAAAGGTAACAAAATTCAGGGCAGTTTTACAGACAGTTATTTGGTAAAAATATGTGTCTATAGGTGAGAGAAGGTTGGGTGGGGGAAACTAAAGGCTTAGGGATATAACACGTATCAATAATGGGGTGAATGCTGAGTACAATGTAAAAGGCAGTAACTTATTAGTGGGAACATAGTGTAAAAAATTCAGTCTGACCACAATGAGATATCATTATACACCTATTAGGACAGCTAAAATAAAAAATAGCGGCAATACCAAATGTTGGCGATAATGCAGAGAAACTAGATCTCTCATATATTGCAGGTGGGAATGTGAAATGGTACAGACATTCCAGAAAATATGACAGTGTATTATGAAGCTAAATGTGCAGTTACCTTATGAAATAACAACTGCACTCTTCGGCAGTTATCCCAGGGAAATGAAAACCTATGTTCACACAAAAGCATATGAACAAGTGTTCATAGCAGCTTTATTTTTAATAGCAAAAACTTGAAACAACCCAATCTTCTTCAGTGGTTGGGTAATTAAACTCTGGAACATTCATACAATGTAATACTACTCAGCAATGAAGGGAATAAACTATTGATACGTGCAACAATCTGAACAGATCTCATGAGCATTTTTCTTAGTGAAAAGATGTCAAAAGGTTACATACTATATGATTACATTTGTATAACCTTTGTGAAACAATAAAATTATAGAGGTGGAGAACAGATTAGTGGTTACCAGGGGGTGGGGATAGGGGTGGGAAGGGGTAGGTGAGTAGTGCCAATATAAATGAGTAGCGTGAAGGAGTTTGATTGTGGTGGTGGTTTCACAGATCTGTATGTGGGATAAAATTGCATAGCACTACACATAAACACACACAAATGCATGCATGTAAAAAGTTGTGAAAATGAATTGTGTAGTCCAGTTAGTAGTCTAGTTAACAATATTTTACCAATGTCTTTTGATACTATCCTACAGTTGTATGAGATGTCACTATTGGGGGAAACTAGGTTAAGGCGCAGGGACCCTAAGTACTAACAACTTCCTGAGAGTTTATAAATATTTCAAAATAAAAAGTGAAAAAATTTAGAACTCTGCTTGTTTTTGTTTTAACGATGTGCATCAAAGGTCCTTTTGCCTATGTGGTGTAAATACTATGTCTTTAGTCATTTACTGTGCATCTCATACTGTTTTGGAGAATTACATTCACTTGTAATTATATGAGACAAAGACACTTGCTTACAATGCCAAACTGAGATGCCAAACTTGTAAGTGGAAGAGGGGAGAAGGGTAGGAGGATGAGCAAAATAGGTAAAGGGGATTAAGAGGTACAGACTTCCAGTTGTAAAATAAATAAGCCATGGAGATGAAGAGTATAGCATAGAGAATATAGTTAATAATATTGTAATAATATTGTATGGTGGTAGATGGTAACTACACTTATTGTTGCGAGCCCTGCTTAGTGTATCGAATTGTTGAATCACTGTGTTGTGAAACTGAAACTAATCTAACACTGTATGTCAACTATACCTTAATAATAAAAATTCTGAAGAGTGTTGGACTGAAATATAGGCTAAGCGTCACGCCAAAGAGAAGGCAAGCAGCTCTCTTCACTGGGCTCTACAAGGCTGGATCTCACATCCATACCATGTTTGATCTGCAGACAAAGGAGTAGAAATGTGTACTCTCTTGTTCTAAGGGTAGACAATGGAATCTGCCTAATGGAATATTAGGCTAGGACATGGAATATTAATATCCTATATATAGAGCATTGATGGTCTGTGCATAAAAAACAGAACAAGAGCCTCATTGTCAATCCACACAGGAAGGTCAAGAAATATGCAATAAATGCTTTAAGATTAAAGCTGGCCAAGAGAAATAAGTGATCTTTAATGACCATTGTCGAAGTAGTTTATTTTAGGTTAAAAAAAAAAAAGTGGATTATCCTGAAAGCAGAAGGCTGAAATAGCAAGTAAGCTTAGGCACATCCCAATGGGCATGAACAAATAGAAGCCAAAGTAACAAAATGAACTAGGATTCAGTGTTTCCATCTTCTGTTTGTGCAGTAACTACCTTAACAACCTAGAAGCCCCATCAGACAAGGTATTGAATTCAATCAACAATGGTTTCCTAATTATTTTGGCTCTGAGTATGTCTTTAGGGTTTTCAGATGGCTAAAAATCCAGTAATCCCCTCCAGAGGCTGCACACCTGAATCCCCCTGCCCTGCTTCTTTTTGTCTAAGCAATCATGTGTTCCATCAACTAAGACAGGTCTTGGTTATGTATGATGAACTATGGCTAATTTCTTTTTTACAAGCAAATAAATAATTTTGTGGCTCATTAGGCTGATCATTTTTCTGATTTGTTCGACCTTTGCTGTGCTTTTTATCAGCTGGTTTTCTTAGACCTCATTTTCCCCTGCAAAGCTCCAGTAATCAAATGAATTGCCGGACCCATCAATCTAATGCCATGACCTGTTAAAATGGGATTCATCAGAAGAATTTCATTATGTTTTTGTTAGAACAGTTGTCAGAAATCTTTCATTCCTGTTCTCTAGTCCCATTGAGTGACAGGTGACTGATACACACATGAGGGAAGTGAAACCTTTATTAAGAGCTTTAATTTGAGAATGCCAGGTGAGTCAGAAGCTTCCAACATATAGTAGAATCCTTTGCATAAAGGATTTTCCCATAGCTATTGTGACAATTAAACTTGGGGATCTTCTCCTCTGGAAAGATTAACCCAGGCGGGAGAGTATTCTCAGTATAAACACCAAATGCTTGTTTGAGTAGTAGCAAGTCCCCAAGGAGGATTTAAGTTGTAAGTGGAAAACAACATTTGCAAAGAGGATTTTAGTGTGATTACTGTTTGCTTTAAGACTCATCATTCACTGAAGCAATTAACCTGCAAAATAGAATTATGGGACTGAACCAGGGAAAAGGGCAGGGGTGGATCTTTATTGAACCAGATGAAGATAGTTTACACCATGTGCTTTCCAAGGTTGGACATAGTGACCAAAATGGTAATGTTCCCCTCAGCTTGACTAAACTTTGGACAAGCTTCTTTTTGATAAGAGACCCCTGACCTCCTCCCTTTTCTTAGAACGTTTACTTGAGGAAACTTATTGTAAATTCTTTCTCTGCCTTGTTGGGATGTAAATCTTCTACAGTTCTGGAATGTTTTTTCCATTCCTTTGACATGTGAGAAAGGGCCCCAGTCTTTTTGTCTCTGGGAGAGCGTAGGATCCTAACTTCCATAACCAACAATTAGCAAATACAGATGGCTCCACTGACCATCTCATATCCTCTAGGACTAATGTCCTCCAGGACTTTTCCTTTAGCTCATTCCTGTCTTTTATTTCAGCACAGATGAGGTCAGTCTTTCTCCCCTATTGCAATAGTCTTCTTCTTTTTTTTTTTTTTAAAGATTTTATTTACTTATTTTTGAGAGAGAGAGAGAGAGAAAGAGAGCACAAGCAGGGTAAGGGCGGAAGGGTAGAGGAGAAGCAGACTCCCTGCTGAGTAAGGAGCCCAATGTGGGACTCAATTTTTTTACAATAAATCCCAGATATTTTTAATCTCTACAAATTTGTTTGGTTATATTTTAAAAATGAAAAAAAAAATTGTGCATTCGGTTCACCTAGTTTTGACTGTCATAATTTATTAGATCACCTAAAAAATATAATGCCAGGTTCAACTCTAGGCAACATTGTGTGCTATAGTCTTCTTTCAGCATGTGTCTCTCTGGTTGCCAAAGGTCAATTAACTCTCCTGGGAGTGAGAGACCCTCCTTGCAGAACTGGGTCAACAAAGCCAGTTGTGCCAGGTGCTTTCCTTCTATCCTGGACTTGATCCCCTGCTCTCATCTTTGATATTGGTTGTATGTCTCATTACTGATTTGGTTTTGTCCTGAGAATGACCTTGTACTTTTTACAGAGAGCATCTGCCACTAATCAGTGGAATCAGAAGCTCTTAGCTTCTGGTTCACAAACACTGCCTAATGCCCACAAAACTAAGATGGTGAACTGGTCTACCCCCTAGAGTCAGTAAATGTTACATCTCATTGTTTTAGAGGGGATCAGGGGCTGATCATCTTGGAGACCCAGGGTCTTGGCTGATAATTACTAACATGTTACATTTCCTTGGTGGGGTTTATATTTGAGTCAGTGAACCTTTAAATTATATTATGTAGTAAGCTACCTACTCATTAAACTGGGCAAGGATATATATATATAGCCCTCAGTCATAAGGGTCAGGAGCCACAAAATTTTAGGTGAAAGGCAATGGCTTCCAGTCTTTCTAAGAAGTGTCTGATAAGGTGTATTCTCAACAACCATGTCGGCTATAAGGTAGTGTACTCTGGAATTAGATTGGACTGACCTGACTGTTTTTTTTTTTAAAGATTTTATTTATTTATTTGACAGAGATAGAGACAGCCAGCGAGAGAGGGAACACAAGCAGGGGGAGTGGGAGAGGAAGAAGCAGGCTCATAGTGGAGGAGCCTGACGTGGGGCTCGATCCCGTAACGCCAGGATCACGCCCTGAGCCGAAGGCAGACGCTTAACTGCTGTGCCACCCAGGCGCCCCGAATCTTCTTTTTTTTAAAGAGAGTGCTGTGCGCAGGGTTGGGAAGGTGCACAGGCAGAGAGAATCTTAAGCAGGCTCCATCATGCTCAGTGTGGGGCCCGACATGGGTCTTGATCTCACAATCCTGAGGTCATGACCTGAGCTGAAATTAAGGGTTGGATGCTTAACTGACTGAGCCACCTAGGCACCGTTGGCCTGATTCTTCTTAAATCCTGTTTTTGCTGCTCATTTGCCTCTTCCAGTTACTGCTCTTGGCTGTTGCTCCTGATTCCTCACTGGGCATTTGAAGGCTTCTGTTTTGATACCTAGATAATGATTGCGGCTTTACTTACACAGTTCCACCCGTCTCCTAAATGGAGTTGGACACATGCTGAACCTTTTGCAGAAAGTGACCTTACCACGCTTATTATTTTTGTGTCACTATCGCCTTAGAAAACCCTAGGGTTCAGCCATCTTACAAGAGAGGGATTTTAACTAAATTATGAAGATTTAAAAGATGGGGCCCAGAATGAAGCCAGAAAAAATAGCTTTCAATATTACTAAATGACATTAATATGCCAAATGATTCTTTGTTGTTAATTGGGAAATAAATGCACATGTAGTAGGTATAACATGACCTCTGACCACAAAATATGGTTACATATTGACTTTTAATAACCACATTATGGTAGGTAGAGCCCTTACTGAACAGCTGCTTCATATTAGCTTCCTCCTAATGCCCACTATGAGACCCTCAGAATTTATAATCCAGTTTGCCATTTGGTGGGGTTTCCCATTGACAGTGCCCATTATCATAATGCCAACATCCATGTCCAGGGTGTGTCTCAAGTGCTTCCTGTCCTTGGCATGCCAGAGAATCTGTGGGTTCTCTGCTGAGGTGGGAAATCTAACTTCTTTTCTGCTGAGTGTCACACTTTTTTTTTTTTTTTTAATAAATCAAGGCCTAGATAAACAGTCCCTCTCTTAAACAGTTCCTAACGTGAGCCCCTTGGCTATGATTTTAACAAATCTCATTAAAAAATGCCTCCCTTGTTCCCAGTGGTCTTTAGTCTTTCCTCTTTCCCAAGTGTCCTCCCTGCCCCCCCCACCCCCTGTGCCCCTTTCATAAAACGTATGCTTCTTTCTGCCCAGCTGTATAATAAAGCTCTTGGGGAAACACAAAATATATGCCAGGAGGGACATGGAGCATGGGAGAAGAAAGGTGGGATATTGTTGACTTTAATAGCATCTAGGCTCTACTTCAGTGAGGCAAAAATGTCCTGATAAACTTACAAAAAGAGACTCTATAAAATGTAGACCCTAACTTACTTTGAAGGCCTTTCCTTTTATTTTCAACTCTCCTTGGTTGCCCTGTTTTCTTAGAGTTGACCTCTGCTGGGAGGCCAGCTAAAAGCCACCCTACAAAAGCTCTAGAAGAGGTGAGTGTCAAGGAAATGGACTGACCTGGTCTTTGAAGTAAGAGGCACAGTGCACCTTGAGATCAGGCTGTTAGTGGACATTATTGGCAGTTCTGCTGCTGCTACCTCTGCCCCTGCAGAGAGAGGGGCCAATCAGTTGGGGGAAAGGCAAGAACAAGAAATTAAGGGGAGAAAACCAATAGGGGCAGAGCATTTTGAATTATCTGCCTGGTAATTGATTCTCTATCAAACCAAAATGAAACTTTTTTTTTTCCTCCCTCTTCTGTAGGAGATCTTAATTGACATGTTTTGAATCGTTTTTTTTTTTTTTTAATTTGCTTTTGGTTTTTCTTTTTCTCTCCTGCTTATAAAAGGTGATTACCAGGGAAGCTGCTTGTGAATCCTATTTTCGCAGGGCCTGATTGTACAGATAGTTAATCTGGTAACTCTAACCTGCATTCTCTTTTGCCTGGAGATTGGGATTTCAGGATTTCGATACCAAGGATAATTGAGGAAAAATATTATCCTTCTCTATGTTTTACAAGGTTATTATGAATCATTCATAAGGTCCTACAGTTAAGGTCCTTGCATTTCAGAGAAGTTTAACTTAAGAATATTTTTTCTCATCTATTAAAAATTCCCATTTTATACATTATGGTTGCAATTGTATCCTCATTTCTGAAATATATCCTTGCCACCTACCGATTTTAATAAACAAAGAATTTCCAACATCATGCAAAGCTTATAAAACTCATGAAATGTTCTTTTTGTATTTTTAAAATAAAAAAATTAAGTTGTAATTGTGATAGAAATAATCTATAAGAGGCATTTTAAACAAATTTTAGTATTGGTGACAATAATAGTACCCAATTATATGTCCTGTATTGTTTGTATTTTAGACCTTTGACAAATGAAAATGTCTTTTCTAGATGAGAAAATAAGCTGTGTTCTATGGCTAACAAGATTGAAACTCATCTTGACTTTGAAGAAGAAACAAATCAATTTGGTTTTAATTGTAATGATGGATTTTTTTCCCCCATTGTACCGATGTCTTAATTATTTCCCTTTAGGGGTGCCTGGGTGGCTCAGTGAGTTGGGCATCTGGCTCTTGGTTTCGGCTCAGGTCATATTTCACAGTTGTGGGATTGAGCCCTGTGATAGGCTCTGAGTTCAGTGCAAAGTCTGCTTCAGATTCTCCCTTCCCCTATGCCTCTCTGTGCTATCTCTCTCCCTCTAAAATAAATAAATAACAATAAAATCTTAAAATAATCTCCCTTTAAAACTTTCATAGAATAGTTTCAAGAAAGGCCTATATTTACAAATTATGTGAGACACAATAGACCATAGTGATTTAGAACATAGATTTTTTTGGGGGGGAGTTGTGAAACAAGACAGGAATTTATTTCTGTGAGGCCAGTACCAGGAAGAGTGCAGACTAGTGGTCCCAATGGTTGTCTCCAAAGTGCTGAAAATACATCTAGGTTTATATAAGGAAAAGATAGGACAAAGGTCAGTGGGTACATGCAGCGGGACAGTAAATGTCAGGTTTGATGGTTGTCTTGGGGTCAATCATGCAGGGTTTGCTGGAGTCGGGGCAGTTGTAATTGCTTGAGGGGGTAGTTTCAGGTCCTATCACAGGATGCTTTGCCCATCTGGGTCTTTTGACTGAATTAAAAGGTAAGCTGGAAAAAAAATTAATTTTCTAGTACTTTCTAGTACAGATGGAGGTTTAAAACAGAGGTAAAGTTAGAACACAGATTTTTAAATGACCTCAGACCTGGCTTCGAAATCTGGCTCCACAATTTACTAACTGTATGACACAACTGAATTTTTTCATACTTCTGAGTCACAGTTTTCATATTTGTAAATAACATTGACTTTAGTGCAGTTTTTTAAGGGATGGGATGCTCTGTACAGTACACACTAAGTGTTCATTAAATGGTAGTTATTTTTATGATTATGCATATAAAAATCAGGATGCTAACTTGGAACTGAAAATTATTTTATTAAATATAAGATGCAAAATAGAGTAAAACCTCACTAATTTGGAAATTTGACTAATTGAGAGGAAAGTAATTTTGATTCTAAGAACAAATATTTATTGGGTCCTCACTATGTTCTATGTGCTATGCAACACGAACATCCCTCTTGCCAACCTTTGGGATATCGATTCATTAATTACTTGATTTTTTTTTTTAAACTACTTACCTCCACTGGCTCCTTCCTTTTAGCTTATGAAATAGAGTTCAGATCTCTCTCATTCTTTTTTTTTTTAAGATTTTATTTATTTAATATTTGAGAGAGAGAAAGAGAGAGATTGAGAGAATGAGTGGGAGGAGGGGCAGAAGGAGAAGCAGACTCCCTGTGGAGCGGGGAGCCTAATGTGGGCCTCGATCCCAGGATCCTGGGATCATGACCTGAGTTGAAGTCAGACGCTTAACCGACTGAGCCACGCAGGTGCCCCAGATCTCTCTCAATCTTAACAAAACAAAACAAAACAAAATAAAAAAGAGAGAAGGAAAAGAAAACAAAACACCCCTTTCTTGATCCTGTACCCTTCAATTCAACACCAAGTTTTCCATGCAAGAATCCCGAGAATTACCCAAGATCCCAAGTTCTTTATCATCTCCCATATCCAACAGATCAGGTTTGGAATGATCTGTTTATTGTATCATCTCTTCTCACTGGGAAGATACTGCCTTAGGGCATGGCTTCGTTGTTTATGGTCTAGCCCTGGCAATAGCCTCCCTTACAGTGTTGCTAGAATGACCATTATAAATGCAGATCTGATTCTCATTCCTCCTCTTGAAATCTTTCAATTCTCTCTTGTAGAAAAAGGTCCAAACTGCTGAATATAGCATATAGGAATCTTTACAACGGGGGCCAACCTACCAAGAGCATCTTGATTCCTTTCTATTCCTTCCCCCTCACTATCTCTGAATTCTACCCTCTGGTCTATTGAATCTCTTACTACATCCAGAAAAAGCCTATTAAGTAGCTCTAGTAAGTCAAAAACAATCTCTTTTTTGCTTGTTTTCTCTGTTTTGCCTAAGAAAATAGTTCCGCTTCAATTTTACACATATATTTGCACTACTAATTTAATCAGGACAGATATTCTTCACCAACATTTTTTTTTAAAAATTAAAGCATGAAATTTGCAAGTCATACCCATCAATGAATGTAACATAATAGCTAGTATTACATGCTTCCACAAAGAAATTCTGGTGATTGAAATTTTCCTCATTTACTCACATAATTATTTTCTTCACCTATTTCTCCAAGAGTCTGTTAGCACTGTTAGGGGATAAACTGTATCTTATTCATTGTTATATCTCCTGGACCCAGCACACTGCTCAACGAAGCTTTGTTGAATGAAACATTAAATGGATGTATGGACAAATGAACAAAAGAAAAGCCTGAGGAAATATAACCGTATTACATAATGATTCAAATTTAGAGTTTTTTTGTAGGGCTTCTTCTGAAATTTCTTTCTTATCTCATTCCTACTGACCAACAAAAGAGAAAAATAAATAACAGAAAGCAGTCAATAATTACAAAGTGAATCTTACCAGTCTAAAATTATAAGCTGTGTTCATACCTCACTGATGGTGGTGTAGTGAATACTTTTTGAATGATGAAGACTAAAGTGATGATGACATATACTGTAAGTTCTTGATGTGATTGAAGTAAAACTCCCAGAAGATAGACATGCTGTTATTTCACTGGTGGTGTAATTGACAAATAACTTATACGTTTGCTCTACTATTGTGTTAGTAACAGAATTTCACTTGGCTTTTATCGCCAATTTGGGAGACTTCAAAATTTAATTTCAGGTGGTTGCCTGAAAAAAAAAAAATCACATTTTGTTTTTAAGTAACTACATTTGAGCTCCAAGGTTTCAATTTAGTAAACTATCTCTCAGAATGCATTAAAATATAAGCAGGTTAACTGAAGAGCAGTGAAGTTTAATTAGCACATGAGTTTTAGAAGTTTTTTTCTAATGGATCCCTGGACTAGATTTTGTGCTTTAACAGAGACATTTATCAGTCACATGCCAAGTTTTTAAGTGATCTCAGATAAATGATGAGGTGGACAGTCCTAAAATAAATTAACTTGTAATATTTTATTGATTAGGACAGTAGTTCGCTACTTTAAGCAAGATCAAAATAAAAACGGCTTAAGCAAAATAGGAGAATTTTCTCTGAAAGATAAAAAATATTCTGTACTTTTTTCTCTGATTTTTTTTTTCTCGAAAAATCTTCTAATTGACTGTTCCATGATCTAGAGTGTTAATCTTGGCTGCACGTTCTAAGCTGGTACATCACCCACACATCCAAGTTCCAGCCTACAGTAATGGAAAAAGAAATGGCTTCAGTAACTGTCATGTTACTTTAATAAAGCTACCTTTTTGCACTGAAGATGTCTCAAGAATTTTTTCTTGGCTGTCGGCTCTGAACCCCAACCATTTCCTACATCAATGGATAGTGAAGGGCAATGAACAGTCTTCTTTGCAATGTGCAACCTCAAAGACAAAAGGTTTTCTATAGATAAATAAATCTCCACTCTGTACCTTCTAGGGATGAATCAATATTTTAGAATTGTGAAGAAGTCTAGGAAGAATGCTAAAAACCTGGAATTCTTTCCTGGCTGCAATTACCAGATGAGGAGGATATAAGCATTTTATCCACCTTTGCATGCTTCAGTGTGTGGTTCATGTATAGTTCAGTGATGTGCAACTTGGAAAAAGAGAAAAATAAGAAGCAACAATGGCAACATTTGAATTGTTACATCTTATGCAAGTATCCCTTGCTTTTCTAAACTTTGCATTAACACACCTCACTTTTATGAAGGACCATCAGGACCTGTTTTGGCTAACTGAAAGAAATCCAAAGAGGATTTCCATTTTTTAAAAAAAATTGATTTATTTATTAGGGAAAGAGAGAGAGAGAGAGAGATAGAGAATGCTTGAGCATGCGCGTTAGAGTGCCAGAGCAGGCAGGCGGAGGGGGAGAGAGAGAGAGAGAATCTCAAGCAGGCTCCCTGCTGAGCATGGAGCCAAGGAGGGCTCCATCCCAGATCTCATGACCCTGAGATCAAGACCTGAGCTGAAATCAAGAGTCCGAGACTTAGACCCCTAGGCACCTGAGGATTTCCACTTCTATGAAAAAATGTGGAAGGTGAAAATACGGTTTACTGTTTGTTTTATATTCAGCAGTTTTAGAGGCATAGTGTACCTTGAGCAGGGAGAGTGGCTCCACCAAGCTCCTTCCCTGGGAACTACACTCAGCCTCTCGGCATCAAGTCGCCATAGCTGTGAATGGTGTCTATGAGCATCCATGCTTTATCTTGGTGTATTTTGTGCATTTGTAAGCAAGATGTGTCCTAAGGTATCAGAAAAGCCTAAGAGAGGTTATTTTTGGGTCTGGAAATGCTCAAAAAATTTTTGGTATGAATTAATGGTAATTACTTCTTCACTTTATGTCATTTTGGTCTATGAAAGGTTTTATAGGAACTCTCTACTTTGGGGTAGCAGGGAGACTCTCTACATAGTTCAAATTCTTTTCTTCAGTATGCTCAGATGGCAACACCAACACCAACATGAATTCCTGGGCTTGTAAAACAGGACATCAAACCTCTCTGGAAGTGTGTATTGAAGAGAAGTGGCTAAAGTTATTTTGCGTTACTCATTGTCCGATATAGCCATTTCTTAACGAAATTTCATGTCCAGTTTTCATTGCAGTTGCTTTTTAGGAAGAGAAAACAACTCCTGGGAAAACGAAATTCTTTTAAGTTCTCTAACAGGCTTCTGTTGATCTAGCTACTACTGACTTCTGATGAACCAGGTTTCCCCTGCTTGTTTGTCCAGTTCTCTATCACATGGTGACTAAAGCTTATCTTCTGACATTTGTATAGTCATTAGAAACACCTTTAGGCAAAGGATGACATCAGAATAATTTGCATTAGAAACGCTATTATTCACTGAGATTAATTAACAGTGTGGTATTTAGGGAATTAGCATTACAACTCCTCTTGTTGCTAGCTGTGGTTTGTGTCCCCTGCAGGGATGACACCAAATGAAATCTTGCAAGTCATTTCAAAATACAATAACTCTCTGTGAGAAGTAAAATGTGCACTGAGCCAGTCCTAGAAAATACTTTAAAAAATTGCTTGCCAAGTTCCCTTGTTTGCATGTGTTAGATTTTGGTTAGCTTTGCTCTAATTATAAGTTTATAACCAACCTGAAAGTGCAAGAGTCTTAGCAACTAGCTTTGAATACAAAAAAGTTTCTCCCAAACTCTCAATGGATTTGTTAAAGAATTGGTTCTTTGAACTCCTTGGAACGTAGCTGGTATTTCAGCCCGGTGATGTGTCCCTTTGCCTCAGTCAGTCCTGATTTCTGACTGTTGTTTCAGTATAATTATTAATAATGCCCTCTCTTTCTCCCCCAAATTGTCTCTGTTGAGTGATAAATTATATAGTCCCTCTAATTATCGTGAACTTGAAGTTAAAGCAATTCTCTTTTTAAAAAAGTACATGTTCTTAGATGAGCTTAGTAAAACTTGGATGTAATAATAGTAGGTTTAATGCTTGATGAGGGATACGAAATTTGAGAGTAAGTAATGCCACTTCCTGCTTCTAATCTGGTAAATCAGAGTTCAAGTCTATTATTGCCAATTTAGTCTTTAGGCATTCATAGACTTGACATTTGTGATGTGGGGCCATGAGCTGCTGGTCAAGAAAGAATCCTTTTTCAGTGCAGAAAAGGTGCTTTTATTATAGTATGGAGACAGGGCCCATGGGCAGAAAGAGCTGCACTTTGCTATATGACGCTGGTGGTTAATATGCTTAGTGCTCAAAGGGGAGCGGATATGTAAGGGAGTATTAGATCATAAATACCTTCTTCGAATTTCTACTCATAAAATTACTTTCACAAGTTTTTTCTGGTGCTTATCATTCAGCTCGATATTAACTATTGGTGAGACGTACAGACAGGCATGAGACCCTTTAAGAATGTAGCAGCCAACAGTGCAAGAGGGTTCCTGCTCCACAACCTCACCAACACTTGTTGTTTCCTGTCTTGTTAATTTTGGCCATTCTAACTGGTGTAAGGTGGTATCTCATTGTGGTTTTGATTTGTATTTCCCTGATGGCTAGTGATGTTGAATATTTTTTCATGTGTCTGTTAGCCATTTGTATGTATTCTTTGGAGAAGCGTCTGTTCATGCCTTCTGCCCATTTCTTGACTGGATTATTTGTTTTTTGGGTATTGAATTTGATAAATTCTTTATAGATTAGTAAAAAGAAGGGGCACATGCACCCCAATGTTCATAGTGGCAGTGTCCACAATAGCCAAACTGTGGAAGGAACCAAGATGCCCTTCAACAGGTGAATGAATAAAGAAGTTATACTACATATATACAATGGAATATTACTCAGCCATCAGAAAGGATGAATACCTACCATTTGCACTGACATGGACGGCACTGGAGGGGATTATGCTAAGTGAAGTAAGCCAAGCAGAGAAAGACAATTATCATATGGTTTCACTCATATGTGGAATGTAAGGTATAGAGCAGAGGACAACAGGGGAAGGGAGGGAAAACTGAATGGGAAGAAATTGGAGGGTGAGACAAACCATGAGAGACTCTGGACTCTGGGAAACAAACTGAGGATTACAGAACAAAGGGGGATGGGAGGCTGGGGTAACCGAGAGATGGGCATTAAGGAGGGCATGTGCTGTGATGAGCACTGGATGTTATATGCAACTAATGAATCGTTGAATATTACAACAAAAACTTAAGATGTGCTATATGTTGGCTAACTGAACATAATGAAAAAAAAAAAAAAAAAGAAGAAAAGAATGTAGCAGCCAGCACATATTTGGTCCTTATAGGAACTATGCAGGCTGTAGATCAGCCTTCTGGGCTAAAGGTGAACATTTTTCTGCTTCTACCCTTTCTCAGTTTGAAGATCCATGGCATGTTAGAATTAATGTTTGGTGAGACACACATTAGACTTATGCTATATAGCCTGTTGCAGTGCCAGCACATTTCAGAGCAACTTTGTTACATGCCTCTCCTGAAGTCTTCAACTGTGATATCTGCTGAAAGAAGCTAATGTCTAGATTCTCATTCAACCCCATATTGATTTGAGTAAAGTTGGGAACTTGAGAATTGAGGCATTGTGCCTTGTATGTGCTAGATTTTCAATAAATACTATTTAGTTGAAAGGCAATGCTCTTTTTTTTTTTTTTTTAAGATTTTATTTACTTATTTGAGAGAGAGAGAGAGTGAGAGAGAGAGAGATCACAAGCAGGAGGAAAGGGTAGAGGGAGAATCAGATTCCCTGCTAAGCAGGGAGCCCAATGCAGGACTCAATCCCAGGACCCTGGGATCATGACCTGAGCCGAAGTCAGATGCTTAGCTGACTGAGCCACCCAGGCACCCTGACACCGTTCTTCTGAAGTGTGCTTATAGATCACAAAATATTTACCTTTTAAGGTATGCTTTGTCAAGAACTGTGAAGAGTTTGAGGTTTTTACCTTACTTGCAAGTTAGTAAGTCACCCTACCACAGTTTTATGCATAGTGACCAAAGACATGAGACTGCTGGGTCAGAGAAGAACTATCACTCATGGCACAGCAAGCAGCATAAGCTTCATGTTCATGTCGGTTCCTCTTGCTCTCTATGTCCTGTGAGTACAATGTGGAGTGGTCCAGGTGGACAATGATCATATAGTGGGTGTGTATCACAGCTGAGGAAATTTGAGCTCAGAGAACTCCAATCCTTCATAATGGCCTGCAAACAAAACTGCTCCATCTTCACCCTGGAGAGAGACATTATTACACTAGACAACAAATAAATCTGCCCTCTGTTCCCAAGGGAGACACTACATCCATTTTTCAAGGCTTTTCAAACATCTTCAAAAATGTAGTCTGGAACAGACTATCAGTGCCTCTGCTTGCAAATTGTGCAGAATCATGAGAGACCCATGGAGAATTTGCTCCTAACATAACTTCATAATACAGATTTGAGTTTCTAACATATCTTTGCAATACAGATTTGAGGTTCTAAGTACATATGTTATTTTATGTATAACATTAGCTGTCTAATTGCTAAATCTTACTTCTTAATCAGTTGCAGTGATAGACTAAGGATAAATTCTTCTTATCTCTTGATTGTATTCTCATCTTAGTTTACAAAAAGAAAAAGGGTGCATATAAAAACTTGTTAGAGGAGTTTATATCTGCTCTCATTTCTCATTATAGTATGTACCTACTGTTTAAAGTTTTGCATATTTGGAAAACATGGGTACTGTTTTTGAGTAATTTATGTAACCGAGAGGTAAAATAACCACCCCCAGGCATTTATTTAGCGATGGAGTAATTTGCCTTGCTTGTATAGTGGAGAAGGAATGTTAAAGATGATTGTGATATTTTATGCCTGGAAGAAGCCTCCAGCAGTAACCATAGCTCCATGAATATTTTGATTCAATGACTGGGGTTGCCAGATGTCTTCGAAACTTTCATTTCCTTATACATTTTCCACTTCATCATGGTTCTCCTTCTCTTCCTTTCATTTTCTTATAACCTATAAACTGTTGATCCTGAATTCAAATAGTCAAAAAACTCAGATACTGGATGTTTTTTTGTTGTTGTTGAGGGTAAAGTTTATAGTATATTTTTATAAGAAAAAGAAAATGGAAATAGAAAGACAATACCTAACAAAGTCATAACAGGGCTTAGTTCAAAAGTATAACTTCCACAGCATGTTTTAAGGTCAGTGAAGGTTCAGTTTTGCTTCCTAATTCTAATGATACAAAATATAGCAATTATAACTGTAATGGCTACTATTAAAATTTTTAAAAAGGATTTTATTTATTTATTAGAGAGAGAGTGATAGAGCTGTGTGTGTATGTGAAAGAGAGCATGGGCACAAGTGGCAGGGGTGTGGGGGAAGGGCTAGAGGGAGAGGGAGAAGCAGACTCCCTGCTGAGCAGGGAGCTCGACTCAGGGCTCAATCCCGGGACCCTGGAATCACGACCTGAGTCAAAGGCAGACATTAAACTGACTGAGCAACCCACATGCCCCCATAACAACTACTATTTATTGAAGACAAATTATTTGCAAGGTATGTACAAGTGCTTTGTTATTTCTAATCCTCAGAACAATCCATCAGAGTAGGTGTTATCTCTAATTCTCACATCAGAAATTGAGGTTCAGAGGTTAAAGGTAGCTTGACTTAGGTAACAACTCAAGGTCTTCTATGAGCCTGCAATTCTCTTCACATGATCAAAGATAGATGTCACTATGTTTAAGGTGGCTTTCTCATGCCTTACTATTTCTGTTACAAAAAATTCATTGGTGGGGAGGAAAAATTTCCTCCAGTCTTCAAGATTGTTCTAGCTGGTCAAAGAATTGAGTTGACAAGAGACCAATTAACAGGAGAAAATCAAATTTAATTGTATACCTACAGGGAATCTACACAGACATGAGATTCCAAAGTCAGACAGGCAAAATGAGGCATATATGCCATCCTGAACTAAGAAGGAATATGGGTTTGTGTCTTCAAAGGGAAGGATGGCAATTCATAGGAAGATGAAAGAGTACATGTTTGGTAAACAAATGTTTGCTGGGCCATACAGAAACAGTGAGACGCAGAGAGGAATTTTAACAGATTTTGCTAGGTTCCTTCCTGTCTACTATGCCTAGTTCATATTATAATGTAGTTATCTATGGTGTTAATTCTCTTCTAGAAGTGGGTCCTCTATCTAAATTCTTTCAGGCAGTTGGGGGAAGGTCAAAGTCTCTTCCTGTCTTTTGGACCTTGATTGCTTTCAGCTCAAAATAATCTACATGCTGAAGTGGCACATCTTGGGGCAGCCTGCCCTTGGCCTCTACATAATTTATTTTTACATTCATTTTAGATAAATAAAAGCATGAATTATGCATTTAAATTATCTAAAGCCTGAGTATGTATGTGTGTATATATATACAAATGTATTATGTATCTCTTTTTCTGAGCATATGTATAAATATGTATATATGTGTATAAATTTTTAGTAACAATTAATGGTGTGGGTTTTTTTCACCTTGGAAGTTTTCTCTGACGTACTTTGTTCCTTTTTCTTACCTCTCTGTCATCACTTACAGCTTTGTTTATCCCTCATCTATAGCATGTAACACGTTGTCCTGTAATTAGTTTTTTAGGTGACTACTCTGCCTCTATTATCTGTGGAGTCTAAGCTAGTACCTGGAACTTCATTAGTGATTAATATGTGTTTTTGAATGAAAGAAAAAATTAGTTTACTTTGATTGTGTACATTATAAGTGCTGCTGGGGTCTTAGTTTTTTCAAGTAATTTATATGAAGGGCTGTTATAATTCACCAATGTTATTTTTTTAAAAAAAGATTTGTTGATTTATTTGAGAGAGAGAGAGAGAGGAAGAGAGAACCAAGCAGACTTGTACTGAGTGAGGAGCCGATGTGGGGCTTTATCTCACCACCCTGAGATCACCACCTAAGTCGAAAGCAAGAGTTGGCTGCTTACAGACCGAGCCACCCAGATGACCCGCTGATGTTATTTTAATAGCATTGAAAAATCACTGTGAATCTTAAAAATACTAAAATATATTATAGAAATTGCTGACTAATCTAGAATATGAACCATACTGTTTCTTCTCTAACCTATTTCTTTCCAGTCATGGCACTGTACTAATAAGTGTAAAGCCATAGGGCTGGGAGGGAATTTGAGTGGTTATATAATATACTGCCTTATCATTAGGCAGCTTGAAACCTAAGCTAGATTAGGCACTATTCTCTTCTCAGACACTGCCTGAAAAGACAGTTCTACAGCTTTGCTTGTACCACATTCTGTGATTTTGCGTCACTGAGGAAATGTTTCTGAATCCGTAATCTAGATCTTCCAATTTGGAATTTAAGCATTGTAGGTTAGGCCAAACGTATTGAAGAAATGTAGAAACTCTTTAGTGTTTTTGTATGAATTAAGAAAGGTTAGCTCATGCTTATTCAACAAACAGCTCCTAAGTTTAAGTGGCTTAAAACCACAAAGGTTCACTTCTCATTTACAGTATCCATCCCTCATGGTGTCTTTGGGGTCTTTTTGCTGCTTTGTCTGGAGCCCAGGTTGAAGAGCAGGCACTATCTGGAATATTGCCATGGCAGAAGGTAAAGAAAGGTAGTGGGAAAACATGCACTAGTTCTTAATATTTCCATATATTAAGAACACGTGTTGGTTCTCATGTTTTATTGGCCAAAGTAAGTCCTATGACCACACCTAACTTCAAGTAGGCAGGGAAGGGCAATCACATCACATACCTGGAATGAGAGAAAGTCAGAGTATTCGTGAACAGCTCTCATGACCATCACAGCTTCTCACACCATGTTTTCGAGGATAGCATGAAATGAACTTAGAACAAAATATTGTCGCCTGCTAAGGCAAAAATGGCAAGTTTAAGAGCAAAGATTTTTATAGTATATTTAATTTTTTTTTTGGCCTTGTTTGAGTATTCTAAGGCATCAACCAGTATGGAGTAAATTAACCAGAGTATTTATACTTTATCAATGTTAATGTCAAATTCCACTCCATTTCAGACATTCATGAGTATAGGCTCCAAATAGACACATCATTATTCAGAACTATGCCATCCCCATGATTTTACCTTCCTATTGATTATAATCTTCTGTTATTCATTCATCAAGTACATTTTGAGGGTCCAACACTAGAGGGTGCAATGGTGAACAAAGTAGACCTCAGAGGAATGTTTTGGTGTTCTAGAGTTTCACCATAATGGGCCTAAGTGTAGATCTTCTTTTATTTGTTCTATTGGGAATCACTGGACTTCTTGAATTTGTGGATCTATGTTTTTTAAAAAATAATTTCTCAACTTTATCTCTTCAAAAATGGACTCTGTCCTATTCTTTCTCTCCTTCTAGAACTTATAAACTTTTCTTAAACCTTCTCATCCTATTTTCCAGGTCTCTAAATTTCTCTTTTATGTATTGTATCTTGTGTGTCTCTTGGCTTCATTCTACTAATTTTTTTTAAGATGCATTTTAAACTTCCCTGGTTATTGCTTTGGCTTGTGTCTTAATATGTTGTTAAAGCTGGTCACTGAGTTTTTAATTTCAATTACTATTGTTTCCACATCTAGACATTTTATTTGGTTCTGTAAAATTGGCTTGGTTATTCTTTATAGTTTCTTTTTCCTTGCTCCTATTTTAAAGCTTATATATTAGTTCTTTAAATATAATATATTAATACTCACTATATTCTGTGCTTATTAGTTCCAGTATCTGAAATATTAGAAAGTCTGCTGATTCTCAGTGTTGGCGCCATGTTTTCCTTGTCGCTCAGTGGTATTTGAATGTGAATCGCTCATTTTTCTTAGACTGCTAGAAATCTTTGTCTTGCATGTCTGCTTATACTAACAGTCCAAGACTACTTTAAGCTAAGCTTTTGACTTAGGTTTCTTTGCTTCCCTTCCAAATTGGTAAAACTGATGAAAATAACTTATTCCTAATTTTATGTAGTAGTTTCTTCCTTTTTAGAGAATTGTGATAAAAATATTTTTTAAGTCTGTAAACAATGTTATCTAGATATTCTTAACTTTTGAAATCTTACAGAAACATGTGTTCAAAAATCCACTCTAAATATTAAAACTGCAAGAATGACAATGTTTCCTATATAGATTTTGTTTTTAAAGCTTTATCTAAAGAAGAAAAAAGAAACTACACATGCTTAGTTAAATTGGGATAAATTTACCCAGGTATCCAAGAATAAAATAAAATTTTATTTGAGAGAGAGGAGAAAGAGATCTTTTAAGGAATTGACTCAAGTGAATCTAGGGGCTAGCAAATCTGAAATCTGTAGGGCAGGTCAGCAGGCTGGAGACTCAGGTAAGGGCGGATGTTGCAATCTTGAATTTGGATTACACAGGGCAACCAACTGAAAACTCAGGCAGTGTTTCTATGTTGTGGTCTTGGGAAAAGTTCCCCTTCTTGGAGAAATCACAGTCTTTGCTTTAAAGGCCTTTGACTGATTGGGTGAGGCCCACTCATGTTGTGAATAATCGGCTTTACTCAAAGTCTATTGATTTGAATGTTAATCACATCTCAAAAGTACCTTCATAGCACCAGGTGTTTCACTAAACACCTGAGCACCATAGCCTAGTAAAGTTGACACATAAGATGAACCATCACAGATGGCTAGCATCTTAGAAGGTTGTTTAGCACTAGGTGTGTTTTCCCATACCCTAGAAGATGTCCCAGTAGGTCTGTTTGACTGATTCTGTTTACTAGCTGCTTCTTCACAGTGCAGCTGAGTCACCTTTCCTTATAGTATCTGCATTCAGTATTCCCTAAAAGTCAGAGTCCTTCTGGGCTGGGTATGCGTATCCAGTGATGAGGGATATCTATGCCACGCCTATCATGATGGCCTGTGGCATGAATCATGAGTCTGCGAAGGGTCATGCCAACCAGATTGGCTCCCTTTGAGTCTAGCATGCAATCCCTTAGAGACACTGGAGTATATAGAGTTACAGCAGAGCAGGAAGAACTGTCCAGGAAACTTACACTCATAAAGAAGCCATCTTTTTGATTCTATCATCTTAGGATGCATTCTTCATATCATTCTGTGGGGGCTGCAAATGATGGTATGAACTTCGATCTTGAGAAATAAGTCAACAGGAACAAAATCATGCTGAACTACTTAGGTTCTTTTCAGTAAGATGAGTCATCTAACCTCATGCTCATCATCTCAGAATGCAACCTCTATAGTCCTGATTCTTGAGCTTCTTGAGATGGCCAGGTGATTCTTACATGATGAACTTTTGAGATGAATTTTTCATGTGGCACAACCAGAGGAATCTGCCTCTTTGAAACCACCTGCCAGTTCCCTCAATTGTCCATCTTAAATTCTTGTTTCTGACAGTTTCTTAAGTAGGAGGAAGAGAAACAGAAATTGTATTTAGTTTACATTTTAAGAAGAAAAGGAGCTGTAACTATGTTTATCTCATTCAACTTCCTTGTTGGATGGTTCTATGATGGTGCTTAAACAGACAATATGTGGATATTTGGCAAGTGAGTGAAAATTTGACATAATAAGATAGTAAAATAACTGAGTTCATGTTTGGAAAGTGATATCAAATAAGAAGGAACATCAAGAAATAGAATTTTAAAGCCTATAAATGATCTCATCAGTCAACTTTAGTTGCAAAAATTTCATATGATTAAGTCCTTAACCTATCTTATTATTCTTAATCCCACAGCTGCTAAATATAATGTGCATATATGTACATAGAGTTGTTGAAAATTTAAGAATATGGGCATGAAGCTTTCTGTTCCATTTAGGTAATATGAATTTAGTTTGCAAAGCTGCAGGGAGGCCAGCTTGTGGTCACAAATAGATTTGAGACAGGCAGTTTTCTTTTCAGGTCTTTAGATTGGAATTGTTGTCTGCTGGGGTCCTGGGCTTACTGGCATAGAGTCTCTAATTAGAGGCTTTGTCTTAGACACGTCTTATTCTCAGGCCCTCAAAGTTGTGAAAATGAAAACTCAGGTTTACCTGGTCTGGCAAATGTATTGAAGGCTAAAGCCAGCCTCAGAATTCTATTTTTCCCTCTCGAACTTCACCTTCACTAAGTGTTTTGTTTGAGTATACCTTACACTCTTGCCAGCTTATAGATGCATTTAATAAGATTTAAAAATATTTTAGCCAGAATTTTATTTGTTTTCAGTGCAGTGTTGGTCAAGGTACTTAGTCTACTGTATTGCAGCTATGTATATATATTTAAAAAACTTATAAAGAAACATGGAATAAATCATCTCAAATTTGAACTTTATAAATAAAGCTATAAATATAAATATTGATCTCAATATGTTAATCTGTGAAAAAAAATAATGAAAGCTAATATTTAATTTAGTCCTCCCCTCACTGTGCCAGGCACTGAACTAAGCATTTTACATTTTCTAAAACATTTAATCTTCACAACAACCCTATGATATGTGTGTTGTTATTATCTCAATTTTATAGATGGGGCACTAAGACACAGAGACACTTCTTAAGATACAATTCAAGATGTAACCCAATATTCAGATACAATTCAAGATATGCCAAAAAGTGGTGGAATGAGGATGGAAATCTATGCAGTTTGAATTCAGAGTTTTGTAAACACTGTACTATTTCACATTTAGTTAAATATACACAAAAGTCTAGTAAAAACAGCACAGGATGGGGTTGGAAGAATTAGTACCAAAATAATAATAGTGATTATTATTATTAGTAAGGTGGGTAGGAGCTTGGAAGGGATCAGATAGAGGGACATTAACTGGAATTTTAAAGTCCTATGCTCACTATGGGTGAGGTCACTTTCACTCAAAAGAGTTAAATCATTGAGATGAAGTCCCCCAACCTCCCTTTTCTGCACCCAAATCTACTGACATCTTTACTCTTCCTCTTGTTTTCTGCTTCTGGCCCAAGAAAGAGTCTCTGTCCTTCCTTTCCGAGGGTAACCCTTCGTTTGGGGACCTAGGACCTACTTCCTCAATATTTTCTTCCTAATTTTCCCCCTCTTCTTAACTCCTTTCTCTTTGTCTACCAAAAAAACCTTCCATTAAACTTTTTGTCACTTCAAAGTACCATAGACTGTCTTCTTCCTTTCTTTGTTAAATATTTTGAACAATTGTGGTAGACAGAATATGACTTCCCCAAAGGTGTCCATGTCCTAATTCCTGGAAACTGTGAATATATTACCCCACATGACAAAAGGGTCTTCATATATGTATGATAAAACTAGGATTTTGAGATGGGGAAATCCAGGATTATCTGGGTGTGCTCAGTGTAATCACAGGGATTCTTAAAAAATGGGGGAGAGGGGCAGAGGATGAGTCAGAGAGAAATTTGAAGATGTTAACACTGCAGGTTTTGAAAATGGATGAAGGGGCAATGAGCTAAGGGATGGAGATGGCTTCTAGAAGCTTGAAAAAGCAAGGAAATGGATTCTTCCCTACAGCCTCCAGAAGGAAATCAGCCCTCCTGAATCCTTGTTTTCAGCTCGCTAAGCCATATTTTGGACTTCTGAACTCCGGAGCTGTAAGAGAATAGACCTGTGTTAAGCCCCCGGTTTGTGGTAGTTTGTTTATAGCAGCAACAAGAAACAGATGCAATAGTCTATGACTCTGTCCATACCTTGACCATCAGAAATCTTGCCTTCTGCTCTTACCACTCCGCTCTCTTAAAGTTCTCTGTGACCTACTGATCAATCACCAGTGACTCTGACATTGTGTCAAATGAGAGATTTTACTGTTTCAAGGGAGGCTTTTCTTTGCAGCAAAAACCTGTTCAGAGTAAGTTTGATATTTAAAATTATTATTCAATTTATCAAGAAGTTACAAATGAAAAATCCAACAACAACATATAAAACAATAGTTCTTCCTTTAGTTTTCAGGCTCACCTTACAAATCTTATTCTAAGTTCAGCAAATTTTAACTATCTGTTTTCCAAGAGTCCTTTGATTAGTATTTGGAAACATTCGCAAATTTTATAGCTAATTAGACTCACTTAAACATTTCACCCTGTATTTATAAATTTAATATATTTGATTTGTCTCATAAATACTATAATGATCTTTTTTATAAACAAAATCTTCCCAGGCTCTTAATTCTTATAAATATGAAAAAAAGAATAAAGTTATTAAGTTATTACTATAGTGAAATTTAACTTTCATTAATGGTAATTGTTTTTTTTTTTTTTTTTTTTTAAAGTAAGCTCTACATCCAACATGGGGCTTGAACTCAAGACCCTGAGATCAAGTGTTGCATGCTCTACCAACTGAGCCAGCCAGGTGCCCCACCTTTTTTTTGTTGTTGTTGTTAATATTGATTCACAAAGTTGAATAACTCACAAAATCTTTTACAATTGTTATATCTTTGACTTGGTGTTTCACAACTGGTACTTTTAATATTTGTTTGAAAAATTACTTATCCAAATTCTTGGGGCTTACGTGCTTCTATTTTTTCTTGCTTGGATGACCATCCTTCTGCAGAGTTTCTTAGATGTTTAATTTTCTCCCATTATATTTAGTCTGAAAATAGCAAGTTAAGTAAATCAATGTCCTTCTATTGACAGGAAAAACAAAGGCTAGAGTAATCTTGTCAATTTGGCTGTTTCATTACCTCCCAATTTATCTTTGTCTGAGATCTGAGTCTTCGTTTGAGCTTCATTTTGTAGGTGTTCCTGAGATATTACAATCCAAGTCCCACAATAGACAAATTAAGCCAGAATAATTCTAATTCTGTACGTAGATCCTACATACTGGTTTTTTTGTAACAAACAAAACAAAAAAGCTTCAAGCAGCACTTTATGTTCCTTGTATATTATACACGTGTACATACATTAGAGAAATAAAATCCTGCCACCTTAAATTTCTCCTCATAGATTAAACATGATTTTTTTTTCCCCAAGAGCCTTGGAATAGCTTCTGTTAGGGGATGCTGCTGTGATTAGAGAAGGGAACAGTGTCGTGCCTGCCATTTGAATAAGGATTTAGTGAGGTCTGTAACACTGAGCTAGTCAAAGGGGAAGCTTGAAATATACATCAAAGGGAATTTAATCTAGACAATGCTAAAAATAAAAAGGCCCATTTCATGGAGAAGTGATAATAAAAAAATTTTGGAGTGTGAAAAAGAGATTTATCATCTGGGGAAAACAGTCTGAACAGGTAGAGCATAATGTTAGCTGGTGACAAGTACCATCATCTAAGATTTAATAAGTATCAAAGGACTAGTGTTCACACTGAAGTACAGTGGCTTCCCCTTATCCGCGGTTTTGCTTTCTGCTGTTTCAGTTACCCGCGGGTAACCACCCACTGAAAACAGATGATCCTTCTTTTGACCAATTGTCAGAAGGTTAGTAGTAGCCTTTGGCTAGTCACAATGCTTTTGTCAGTCACCATACTTCATCTCCGCAGGTAGGCATTTTATCATCTCACATCATTGCAAGAAGGGTAAGTACAGTACAATAAGGTATTTTGAGAGAGAGAGAGACCACATTCACTTAATTTTTATTATATAATCTACTTTATTATGAATTACTGTTGTTAATCTCTTACTGTGCCTTATTTATAAATTAAACTTTAGGTATGTATGTATAAGAAAAAACATAGATATATAAATAGGTTTCAGTACTTTTCATGGTTTTAGGCATCCACTGGGTGTCTTGGAAGATAAGGGGAGACTACTGTACATGCTAATTTATGGATTTTTTTGATTTAGCTCTTTTAAAAGCTGTTAGTATTCACTGATGACTAGATATATGGAATTTCATTTTTAAGTCAGAATGACTGTGATCATGATATTGATATGACTGGAAGCATCCATCCAGTTTTGCCTTGAATGCATAATTTGATTTGTTGAGTTATGGTTAGTGTATTTCTAAGGTATGCTATCTTTGTTGGTTGAAGTCTACTAGTCATGAGGTTGAAGTCAAGGTCATCAATTCTGTCCTCTCCAATGCCTGTTATATTACCTAGAATAATTCTCTATTATGGGGCTACAGACAATGCTCGAATTCTAGGTGGCCATCTCACATAATCTTGCCACTGATCAAAACATGGGTGGATAAGAGAAAATGTATTATTACTGCTTGGGAAAAAAAAAAAAACAGTTCAAAATGCAAGTCACACTCGTGGCAGCTCAATAGCTTCATTTTCATACATATAATACATATAATAGTAACGCATGCCTTAATGTAACAGGTATTTCAAGACAATATGAAGAGTCAGCTAATTGTGCATGGGGCATAAGTGATTTATTAAAAAAAGGATTTTTATATAATTACCATATTTATTACTAGATGTGTTTCTAGAACGAAGTTCAGGAAGAGCCCTTTTATATTTATTTCGAAAAATATGTATCTGGTGTTTCAGAGAATAGAAGATGCTTAACAAGATAGAGAAAGAACTATTTTTGTCCTTTAGACCTGCATGCTAACTTTATTTAAACAACTGCCCACTAGCAAGTTAAACAAATCATCTTCAACAAGTGGCTATGTTGTTCACCTTTAGAGGGTTTAGCTCTGCATACATTTTATGAAATATTCTATGTGTTTTACAGCACATTGGCTATATTTAGCTAAACTACAATTTGACAAAAGAAAGGTGGCTTTCATTGCAGTTCCAATTGATTTTGGGTTCCAGTCTGGGATCTCTCCATACATTCTGTTTTAAAATTCTTGGAAGTGTTGCCTTGGTAGCAGCAACAGCTAAGACTGGCCCTTGTAAGTTGCATGACATACAACTTAGAGTTAATTCTGGCAAAAATAATAAATGTTAATACGCCAACTGTCCCAATACCAAGTTTAAAAATCTTTATCATTATGTAAGCATCTTTTATCTACGATACCATAGAAATTGGTGTTCATGAGTATGCTGTGAGGCATTCCAAGATATGAAGAAAGTGCTGAATTAATAAAAGTTAAATTTTACTTGATGCTGTTTTGGAGTTAGTATATTTGATTGTATTGTTTGACAATTGATTATTCATGTGTGATATATGAAGTGACTTTCAATTTCCCAGAATAGAGCCTATAAAACTTATGAACAGATTGAGTTCACAAAATATATTTGTATGCCAATTTGTTTGGAACTAGGAAAATATGTTTCCTTGAAAAAAATGTTATATTGTTTATACAGAGAAATTTATTGTAGATCTATTATGTGCCAGGCAATACAGTGGTAAAAGAAAGATGACTAATACTTCCTCAAAGACCTTGCAACAGTGGAAGAGTGTGGCAGAGGTGAATGTAGAGTGCTTTGGGGACACAGACAGTGGGTGTCTAAATCATTCTAGGGTCCAAGAAAGGCTATCCTTAGGGGGAAATGCCTGAGTAATCTTAAAGAATAAAAGAATGCTAGCATATTAGTTGTGTCAGTAAGAAGGAGGTGGCTGATGGAGGGGGGCAGCATATATGACCTTGGGGTGGCATGAAATGATAGGGTCATTCAGGTAACCACTAGTGGTTTGTTGTAGTCAGAGCATGGGACTGAGGGGGAGACTAGGGTAGCAAATTGGACATATCACTTTATAGCTATGGGGAGATTTTGATGTCTCATTAACAGGGAAGTGAAATCATTAAGTTAATACTTTGCAAAGACTACTCTGGTAGCTCTGTGGAGGAGCAATTGAAGGGGTGTCACAAGATAAGGAAAGGCAGGTAATGGGCAAATGCAGGTGTCCAGGGGTGAAGTGATGGGGACAGAGCTGTAGAAAGTCTTATAATTATCCTCATTTAAAAAGCTTTTTGACTTTTGCCTGTGTCCCATTCACTACAGAGGGTCAGACCAATCTCTTTGAACTGATTGGAAAATTGATACCACACTGCTTTCCATTTCCATACTACTTTTCTATCTCGCCTGAGTCCTGCAGGCCGATCTCCTTTTTCTTTGCTTCAGCCACAAAAAATCCTGAAACTTAAGAAAACAGATAACGTTGTATATAGGGCATGAGAATGGGGGAATGGAATTGAAGAGGTCTTCAGGTCTTCATACCATATTTCTGTTGGGCTCTCCTGGGACCATTCTACTATAACAAATCCACAAGATTTATTGGATTAATTGGATGCTTGGAGAGTGAGAGAAAGGGAAACAATTTAGGGTAATTCTCATTTCTTATTCAGGTAATGGAGGTGTCGTTTGTTGAGATAAGGCTCACAGGAGGGGTTATAAAATATGAGGGAAAGAAAATTACAGTTTTGAGTGTTTGGGATATCCAGAGTCAGGTTAGTACATTTTTATGGTACTAGGACTCAGGAGAAATGTGGCTGGTGGTGTAGACAAGCGAGTCATCTGGCCTATTGGGTCTCATTGAAAATGTATTTCAGATCAACTCACTTAAAAGATTGATGAAAGGGGGCGCCTGGGTGGCTCAGTCGTTAAGCATCTGCCTTCAGCCCAGGGCATGATCCTGGGGTTCTGGGATCGAGCCCCACATCAGGCTCCACCGCTAGGAGCCTGCTTCTTCCTCTACCACTCCCCCTGCTTGTGTTCCCTCTATCGCTGGCTGTCTCTCTCTCTGTCAAATAAATAAATAAAATCTTAAAAAAAAAAAGAAGATTGATTAAAATAAATTTAGGAGGGAGAGACACAAGCAATTCTGAAATTTAAGAAGGCAAGCTGACGAAGAGGCTTTTTGGAGGTGGGTTCCTTCATTTAAACTAGAGGGATCATTAACTCTAATCCAAATATCTAAAACGTTGCCTTGAAAGGAAGGAATGAAGTTCCCTTTAAAAACCTGATAGTCTTGTCTCCCTGGTACAATGGACTGTTCAAGCACAATGTTGTGTTTACAGAGAGCTTACATAAGATTTCTAAATTGCAAAGTAGAATTAAAACATAGGAAAAAAGTCACGAGGGGTGCCTGGCTGGCTCAGTGGGTAGAGCATGCGACTCTTGATCTTGGGGTTGTGAGTTTGAATCCCCTGTTGGGGGTAGAGTTTACCGAAAAGAAACAAAAAAAAAAAAGAGAAAAAGTCATGAATAGGATGTGGTAAATAAGTAGTCTCTTCAAGGATCGTGTTTGTTTGGAGAACAATGTTATACTATATAGAACAATTTCAGATAAACTGTGGATAAATATGCCAAAGGGAAACAGCCAAAGTACAGAGAATTCTATAGAAAAAATTTACCCTTAAAATGTTTGTTCTAACAATCACAGGCTGGCATGAAATATTCTGAAGTCAGCAATTCTGAAGAAGCCTAGCCGTTCTGAAGGTCAAATTTCTTCTTGTCAATGACAGCAGAACAAAGTAACATACAATGAAAAGAAACCAAGAGTAACAAAGTTTTTCTTTGCAAGAGTCCCTGTTTGTGGACATTTTCCTCAGTCCTTTTCTGCTTGGTAAAAATCCTTTTCCTAAGTAAACAAGTTTGAATGGCTGTACGAGAAGTTGACCCTTTTTATAAACGAAGAAGAGTAATCCTTAGCAAGGTGAGAGTCCACCCAAAGCTCTGTTGCCGTGCTCTGGGCTTTCTAAAATTTCTCAGTTTTAGGCATCTGCAACGCAAGGCTAATTTTAATTGGGAAACATACCTTCTAATGATTGTTTGGTGAAACTAAATGTTACAGAGTTTTTTTCCATTTTCACACATTTCAATAATCCTGCTTAAAGTCTGGAGTTCTGCTGGATGGACAAAAGCTATTTACTAAATCATTTTAACAGAAGGCCAATCACTCATAATTAATAGATAAACTTTGTGGAATGGCCAATAAGATGGGTAACTTCTTTTTGTCTCCACCCCCATAACTGCAGGTGTATATGACTGAATCTTGTTCCATACTGCTGAATGATAGGATTCAGTACTTTATACTGCATTGCCTGGCATATAATATTCTCTTTGGCAAGCTGACATCCTCCCATCATGAGATATGGCCAACCCTGGAAAACATTGCTGACATTAGGCTCTGTTCTGCTGATGTTACACAAAACTGCAGGTTTTCAAACATGGCATTGTTCCAGAAATCTATGCTATTTTTCTTAGACAGCACAAAGTGATACAATAAAAAAAGTCACATCTGGTCTTAGTTGCCATCTTATTTATCAGTTTGTACCTTCATCACCATGACATCAACTTTTCAGGTATTCGTATAACCTGGAATTCCATAGTCCAGGTGAATTAAGGAATCAAAGTAGTCCTTCAAGTACAGGTTCGTGTTTTGTGTTTCTTGTTATTCACAGATCACTTGTTTGGCACTCAGAGCATATTTTCCTATTGAAAAACTATATCATAAATGGTAGTTACATTCCCAAGCCAATTTAACTCATGCTGCAGTGGAAATTCCCAAACATATTAAAGCAAAAACAAGAAAACATTGTGACATCACTTCTTTAAGTATTTTAAAATATATGTAAATATAAGAATATGTTAAAAGAATTTAGAGAATACTTTTCTGATGTTTTCAATATTAACAATAAAGCAGATTTTTAAAGAAAACAAAGACGTTTTAACTTTTTTCATATGGCAGTAACTATAGAAAGGCAGGTTTGACTGGTAGATGAAGGAGTGGATAGAGATGTTTGAGGACATTCTGAAAAAGACTTTTGGCATTTTTAAGGAATTAGAGGTAAAAGGTGCTGCATCTTTTCTGTGTATAATTTAACATCAATTTTCACTTTTTATTAATAAAGATGTATCATTATCACTTCTTTCATGCATATGAATCGTGGCTAGATTTAAATTTTTTTGTGTGTATGTGGGAAGAAGGGAGTTCATAAATGGAGTAAATTCACAAACCTTTAATTCAGAAACCAATGACATTTATTGTACTCTTGAAGCAAAATTTCTCTATTTAATTTTTGATTCTGTATGTGTTGAATACATGGACTCCTTTCTCTCGGTAGGTTGACTCTCACTGCCTCTCTTTATCTGCTAGCCCATTTTCCCATTTCTTTTCTTCCATTCCTAGATCTGTTTCCCAGAGAAAACATAGGAGATTTATGATTTAACTTTCTTATACTAATTACCCACCTTTATCCTTTTTCTCTGCTTAATAGCTATGTAACTACAGTAATTTTAATTTCTTTCTTACACTTTTAATTTTTTTGTAAACATAAATGCTGTTTTTTAACTCCTTATTTTGTAACTACTTATACTTTCCAGCTCCCTTCCCTACTTTCCTCTTCTAAGTCCTATTATCTCTTCTACACTGTTAAGGATGGTAATTGTGGCAAAGAAGATATTGTCACCCAATATCCATCCCTCCTTCTGCGTTAGTAATGGAATCTCTATTTTAGTTGTACAAATGGCTACCCAGAATGGAAACTACCATCCCCAGTGTCCTTTCGACTAGGTGTGGTCATGTGCTTGGCCAACCGGATGTAAGCAGAAGTGTTGAACGTGACTTCCAGAAGTGTTCCTAGAGGGAAAGTCCACATTTTTCTCCATAGCTTCCTCTTTCCTGCTATCTGGAATGTAGAAGTTATGTCTAGTGCTTGGGTAGTCATTGTGGGTCCTGAGATGGAAGCCCTGTTTTGGTGGAAGGAGCCGGGATCTCTTCTGATGGCCAGCGCCATACCTGCCCCAGACTGCTTACTTATGACTGTTCACATGAAAGGACAATAAGCTTCTGTCATGTTTGAGGTACATGTTATTCTCACAGCTGAACACAGTCCAATACAGTGATAGTTAAACTCTGTTTTGTAACCAAAACTGGGTCTTTGGTGATTGTTGTGTAGGTTGATTCAAAAAGTTGAGAGCTATAAATAGTATTCACATAATTATAATTGGGTAAATATTGTTCAATACAAAGTCAAAATTTTCTAATTTTTTCTGTGTATATCTGCAAAGTAGCTTATATTTTTTTCCCACAATTTTCCCCTCAACTTCTCTAAAATATCATCTGTTGTGTTCAGGCTCCCTTTTTTCATTCCCTCTGGAGACCTCCCTCCCAAAGCTCTGTATCTTTTTGTTCAAGTTTTGGATTTGATGTTGTCTACACCTGCTAAATAGCTGTCCTACTGGAACTTCCATTCAGTGTTTTCAGGGAAAAGTGCATTAAAAAGGCGAAGTGTGGAAATGACATCTGCCATTCTTCATTTAATAGGTTAGTTGTAGGGTGTGACCTGGGAAATGGGAATCCCTCCTTTTTTTTTTTTTTTTTAATTTGTTGTTATGTTATGTTAGTCACCATGCAGTACATCATTAGTTTTTGATGTAGTGTTCCATGATTCATTGTTGCGTATAACACCCAGTGCTCCATGCAATACGTGTCCTCCTTAATACCGATCACCAGCCCATCCCAACCCCCACCCCCCTCCCCTCTGAAGCCCTCAGTTTGTTTCCCAGAGTCCATAGTCTCTCGTGGTTCATTCCCCTTCTGTTTACCCCCCCCTTCATTCTTCCCTTCCTTCTCCTACCGATCGCCCTGCTATTCCTTATGTTCCACAAATGAGTGAAACCATATGATAATTGTCTTTCTCTGCTTGACTTATTTCACATAGCATAATCTCCTCCAATACTTTTATGGGCAACCTCCCCATTACCTTCCTTTGAACATTAATCCACCATTACTGTTTTTTTTCTTTGTCTAGCACAGTGCCAGGCTAACCCAAATTCATAGATTTTCATTTTGATTTCTTTCTTAGATTCATGAACTCCTGTTTTTCATGAGTTTTGCCTTTTACTCTCTTTGTATTTCTGAGTGTCCATACAACAAAGCAGCCAAGTGCATGGTCCCTAGAGTTAGAGACCCTGGGTGTTATCCCAGCTCCATTTTTGTTTAGCTGTATGATTTTAAACAAGTTAACAGTTGCATACCCTCTCTCTAAGCGTCAATTTCCTCATCTGTGAAATCGGGATAATAATAGCATCAATTGGGGTGCCTGGGTGGCGCGGTTGTTAAGCGTCTGCCTTTGGCTCAGGGCGTGATCCCGGCGTTCTGGGATCGAGCCCCGCATCAGACTCCTCCGTTGTGAGCCAGCTTCTTCCTCTCCCACTCCCCCTGCTTGTGTTCCCTCTCTCGCTGGCTGTCTCTCTCTCTGTCAAATAAATAAATAAAATCTAAAAAAAAAAAAAATAATAGCATCAACTTCATTGGTTTGTGAGTTAATCTGTTTAGTGTTATCACAGTGCCTAGAACATAGAAAACACCCAATGTTTCGTATAACTAATGCTATTAACGGTAGCATTGTGAATTAGCTAAGGTCACACATAGAAGAGCCTGAGTTCAAACCCAACTTGACTCCAGAGCCTGGGTTTTTAATGACGACACTGTTGTTTCATGTGGAATGCATGCTTTGAACACTTCTACTGGGAACCGGGTGCCATCTAGAACAGTGGTTTGCAGTTATGTGTTTGTATGGTGTGTGGGAGGTAAGGGCTTAATGTGAGATGGGGAGCAAAATACCCTGATCCCTTGAGGAGATGTTTCTAAGTACACATACCTGGGACCCTTTCTGAGAAAGTTTGATAAGCATTTCAAGGTGGGCTGTGGCAGGGATGTGTATTTTGAATTTATTTCTCTGGCTGTCTGATGCCCCCTCCAGTTGAGAAAACTGATTTGGAAGAAGTTGCTATATTTTGCCAAAATGGAATGAATCGACTATCAGAACTCCTAGGAAATCATCCACGAAGGAAGTCACATGAAGAGAAAGAAAAATGTTCTTAGGTTCAGTATGCCCTGTAGAAACATTCATAACAATCGACATTTTTTTTTTTTTATTTTCACGGCTGTGATTCATATTTCTGCATGCAAAACATACTCTAGCAGCCACATCAGTCTTTTTTTCTTTTATTCAGCTAGTTCCTATTCAGCCAGTTTCTTCCTTTGATAAGAGCTCTTCAGTTAACTCTTACAGTACCAAATCTGTATATAATTCCCAAAATGCTCACTGCTATAAATTACTTTCAAATAGTTAATTCAGTGACAACTGAAATAAAAGAAAGATCTTTAAGGATTTTCTGGTACTTCAGCAAGATATTGTCACATTGCTCTTTTACCGGAAACTGAAATCACTAAATCAATGCTATGTATTTAATATATAGATTTTATTTTATTTTTAAGATTTTATTTATTTGAGACAGACAGAGATAGGGACAGAAATAGTGAGAGAGAGTATGAATGGGGAGGAGAGGGAGAAGCAGGCTCCCCACTGAGCAGGGAGCCTGATGTGGGACTTGATCCCAGGACTCTGGGATCATGACCTGAGCCGAAGGCAGACACTTCACTGACTGAGCAACCCAGGCGCCCTAATATATAGATTTTAAACAAAATTCTTTTACTGTAATAAAAGAGTTAAGATGCAGAGATCTTAGAGCATAATATAAGTAAAAAAGTGAATGCATGTTAAATGGGTAACACTTACATGGGACTTAGTATGAATGGGGGGGCTAAGTGTCTATAAAATGTAACTTTTATATGTATGAATTTAACCTATCACAATCCTGTGAAAGAGGTCTAGTTATTATATGCCCGCTTTTGCAGACAAGGAAGTGGAAAGAGGTTAACATGCCCAAGTTGCATACCTAATAAAGTGAGGGAGCTGGGGTTTGAAGCCTGCAGTGTCTGGTTCCAGAACCTGTGAGCTTAACCTTACTGCCTGTCTCTGAACCAAAGGAGAGGAGAATGGAGAAAGAAGCTTGTGTCAAACACCTAAAAGATATCAGGTGATGAGCAGAAAATACTTTTTTTCCTCTACTATTTTTAATTTTTGTTTTTCAGAGGGTTGTAACTATCTAAATTTCAGGTCTCCAAGTTAAATCTTTTTATATAGGACACCAAAGCTCTCTACTCTGACACGTCATCATGTCATCCGGGGCAGCTCTCTCTCCCTGCCCCTTCTCTCCTCCAAGAACTATAAGGCTATGCAGTCATGTACATGTGCACATAGAGGCTTGTGTTCTCTTAGGCTAACCCAGTGGGTCTTAAATTTTAGTTTAATTCAGAATCACCTGGTGGACTTGTCAAAGTTCAAAATCCAGAGTTTCTGATTTAGCAGCCTGGAGTGGAACTGGAGAATTTGCATCCTCTGCTGCCTCCCCCATTTCATTGAGATTAATTGACAAAATTGTCATATATTTAAAGTGTACAACGTGATGACTTGATATACATACCTATCGTGAAACGATTCTCACAGTCAAGTTAATTAACATCCATCACTCACATAGTAACTTTTTTTTTGTTGTGAGAGCAGTTAGCATCCACTGTCTTAGCAAATTTCAAATACAAAATACAGTGTTCACTACATAACGTTACCATGCTGCACATTAGATCCTGAGAACTTTTTCCTCTTATAATTGAAAGTTTGTACTGTTTGACCAAACTTTCCCCGTTTTCACCAGCCTCTAGTAACCATGCAACCACTATGCCATTCTTTGTTTCTACAAATTCAGCTATAATTTCTAAAAAGATTACATCAATAACTGATATCATACAGTATTTGTCTTTCTCTGTCTGGCTTATTTCGCTTAGCATGATGCCCTCCTGTCTCATTCATGTTGTCACAAGTGGCAAGATTTCTTTTTTAATGGCTGAATAATATTCTGTTGTATGTATACCATATTTTCTTTGTCCATTCATCCATTGATTGACACTGAGGTTGTTTCCTTTTCGTGGCAATTGTGAATAATGCTGCGGTGCATGTGGGAGTTCAGATATTTCTTTGAGATAGTGATTTTGTTTCCTTTGGATATGTACCCAGAAGTGGATTGCTAGATCACATGGGGGTTCTATTCTAGTTTTTTGAGGAACCTCCATACTGTTTTCCATAATGGGTACCAATTTACATTTTCAGTGTACAAGGGTTCCCTTTCCTCCACATCCTTGCCACCACTTGTTATCATTTGACTATTTGATAATAGCCATTGTAACAGATGTGAGGTAGTGGCTTATTGTGGTTTTGATTTGCATTTTCCTAATGATTAGTGATATTGAGCATCTTTAATGTATCTCTTGGCCATTTGTATCCCTTTTTTAAAAATGGTAGAATAGATGATTTACTTGAACACATGTCTGTGCAATACTTGCCGTTACCAGCATTTGCGTCTCTTTTTTAGGAAATGTCTATTCAGGCCCTTTGCCCATTTTAAAATTGAGATATTGATTTTTTTGCTATTGAGTTGTAAAAATTCCTTATATGTTTCAGACATTAACGCCTTATTAGATACAGGATTTGCAAATATTTATTTCCTATCCTGTAGTTGCCTTTTCATTTTGTTGATGGTTTCCTTTGCTGTGCCAAAACTTTTTAATTTAATGTAGTCCCACTTAATTTAATTTATTTTATTTTTATTATTTATGTATTTATTTATTTATTTTTTTGATGTAAGTTCGATGATTCATTAGTTGCATATAACACCCAGTGCACCATGCAATACGTGCCCTCCTTACATCCCATCACCGGTCTATCCCATTCCCCCACGCCCCTCCCCTCTGAAGCCCTCAGTTTGTTTCTCATAGTCCATAGTCTCTCATGCTTCATTCCCCCTTCTGATTACCCCCCCCCTTTCTTTATCCCTTTCTTCCCCTACTGTTCTTCCTAGTTCTTATGTTCCATAGATGAGAGAAATCATATGATAATTGTCTTTCTCTGCTTGACTTATTTCACTTAGCATTATCTCCTCCAGTGCTGTCCATGTTGCAGCAAGTGTTGAGAAACCATCCTTTTTGATAGCTGAGTAATATTCCATTGTATAAATGACCTACAACTTCTTAATCCAGTCATCTGTTGCAGGGCATCTCGGCTCCTTCCATGATTTAGCTATTGTGGACATTGCTGCTATGAACATTGGGGTGCATATGGCCCTTCTCTTCACTACATCTGTATCATTGGGGTAAATACCCAGTAGTGCAATGGCTGGGTCATAGGGTAGCTCAATTTTTAACTTTTTAAGGGACCTCCACACTGTTTTCCAGAGTGGCTGTACCAACTTGCATTCCCACCAACAATGTAGGAGGGATCCCCTTTCTCCACATCCTCTCCAGCAACTGTTGTTTCTTCCTTGTCAATTTTTACCATTCTAACTGGTCTAAGGTGGTATCTTAGTGTGGTTTTGATTTGAATTTCCCAGATGGCTAATGATGTTGAACATTTTTTCATGTGTCTGTTAGCCATTTGTATGTCATCATTGGAAAAGTGTCTGTTCATATCTTCTGCCCATTTTATGATTTATTTGTTTTTCGTGTATTGAGTTTGAGAAGTTCTTTGTAGATCTTGGATACCAGTCTTTTATCTGTAGCCTCATTTGCAAATATATTCTCCCATTCCATGGGCTGCCTCTTAGTTTTTTTGATTGTTTCCTTGGCTGTGCAGAAGCTTTTTATCTTGATGAAGTCCCACGAGTTCATTTTTTCTTTTGTTTCTTTTGCCTTTGGAGATGTGTCATGAAAAAGTTTGCTTTGGCCGATGTCATATAGGTTGCTGCCTATGTTCTCCTCTGGGATTTTGATGGATTCCTGTCTCACATTGAGGTCTTTCATCCATTTGGAGTTTATCTTTGTGTATGGTGTGAAAGAGTGGTCAAGTTTCATTCTTTTGCATGTAGCTTTCCAATTTTCCCAGCACCATTTATTGAAGAGACTGTCTTTTTTCCACTGGATGTTTTTTCCTGCTTTATCAAAGATTAGTTGCCTAAAGAGCCGAGGGTCTATTTCTGGGTTCTCTATTCTGTTCCATTGGTCTATGTGGCTGTTTTTGTGCCAGTACCATGCTGTCTTTGTGATCACAGCTTTGTAGTACAGTTCTAAATCCGGCATTGTGATGCCCCCAGCTTTGTTTTTCCTTTTCAACAATTCCTTGGCAATTTGGGGCCTTTTCTGGTTCCATACAAATTTAAGGACTATTTGTTCCAGTTCTTTGAAAAATGTCATCGGTATTTTGATCGGGATGGTATTGAAAGCGTAGATTGCTCTGGGTAGCATGGACATTTTAACAATGTTAAGTCTTCTGATCCATGAGCATGGAATATTTTTCCATCTTTTTGTGTCTTCTTCAAAGTCTTTCGAAAGTGATTTATAGTTTCTAGAATATAGGTCCTTTACGTCTCTGGTTAAGTTAATTCCAAGGTAACGTATGTTTTTGGTGCTATTGTAAATGGGATGGATTCCCTAATTTCTCTTTCTTCAGTCTCATTATTCGTGTATAGAAATGCAATTGATTTCTGAGCATTGATTTTGTATCCTGCCACGTTACTGAATTGCTCTATAACTTCTAATAGTTTGGGTGGATTATTTTGGGTTTTCCATATAAAGTATCATGTCATCTGCAAAGAGAGACATTTTGACTTCTTCTTTGCCTATTTGGATACCTTTTATCCCTTTTTGTTGTCTGATTGCTGTTGCAAGGACTTCTAGTACTATGTTGAATAATAGTGGCGAGAGTGGGTATCCTTGTCGTGTTCCTGGTCTTAAGGGAAAGGCTTCCAGCTTTTCCCCATCGAAAATTATATTTGCTGTAGGCTTTTCATAGATGGTTTTTATGAGATTGAGGAATGTACCCTCTATCCCTACACTCTAAAGAGTTTTAATCAGGAAAGGATTCTGTATTTTGTCAAATGCTTTTTCTGCATCTATTGAGAGAATCATATGATTCTTGGCTTTTTTCTTGTTGATATAATCTATCACACTGATAGATTTGCGAATGTTGAACCACCCTTGCATCCCAGGGATGAATCCCACTTGGTCATGATGGATAATCCTTTTAATGTACTGTTGGATTCTATTAGCTAGGATCTTGTTGAGAATTTTGGCATCCATATTCATCAAGGATATCAGTCTGTAATTCTTTTTGATGGGGTCTTTGCCTGGTTTGGGGATCAAGGTAATACTGGCCTCATAGAATGAGTTTGGTAGCTTTCCTTCAGTTTCTATTTTTTGAAATAGCTTTAGGAGAATAGGTATTATTTCTTCTTTGAATGTTTGGTAGAATTCCCCAGGAAAACCATCCGGGCCTGGAGTTTTGTTATTTGGAAGGTTGTTTATCACTGACTCAATTTCTTCATAATTAATTGGCCTGTTTAAGAAATCAATTTCTTCCTGTTTCAATCTTGGTAGTTTATAGGTTTCCAGGAAGGATTCCATCTCTTCCAGATTGTTGGCATAAAGCTATTGATAAAAGTTTCTGATAATCCTTCCAATTTCATTGGTTTTGGTTATGACCTCTCCTTTTTCATTCATAATTTTAATAATCTGGGTCCTTTCTCTTTTCTTTTGGATAAGTGTTGCCAGTGGTCTGTCAATTTTATTGATTCTCTCAAAGAACCAGCTTCTAGTCCTGTTGATCTGCTCTACTGTACTTCTGGTTTCTGCTTGATTGATTTCAGCTCTAATTTTGGTCAACTGCTTCCTCGTGCGTGGATTAGGCCTGTCCCTCTGTTGCTGTTCCAGCTTCTTGAGGTGAGAATATAAAAACTGTATTTTAGATTTTTCTATTCTTTTGAGTGAGGCTTGGATGGCTATGTATTTTCCCCTTAGGACTGCCTTTGCAGTATCCCATAGGTTTTGGACCATTGTGTCTTCATTCTCCTTGGTCTTCATAAATTGTTTAAATTGATTTTTGATTTCCTGGTTTATCGATTCATTCCTGAGCAGGATGGTTCTTAGTCTCCAAGTGTTTGAGTTTCTTCCAAATTTTTCCTTGTGGTTGAGTTCCAATTTCAAAGTGTTGTGGTCTGAGAATACGCAGGGAATAATTCAGTCTTTTGGAATTGGTTGAGACCTGTTTTGTGACCCAGAACATGGTCTATTCTTGAGAATGTTCCATGGGCCTTAGAAGAGAATGAGTATTCTTTGGTTCTGTGGTGTGGTGTTCTATATATATCTATGAGGTCCAACACGTTGAGTATGGCATTCAAAGCTATTGTTTCTTTGCTGATTTCTTGCTTAGGTGATCTGTCTATTTCTGATAGTGGAATTGTTGAGGTCCCCTACTATTAACGTATTTTTTTATCTATATGTCTCTTTATTGTGGTTAAGAGTTGGTTTGTGTATCTTGCTGCTCCCCTGTTGGGGGCATATATATTTATAATTGTCGTATCCACTTGTTGGATACATCCTTTAAGAATAATATAGTGCCCTTCTAACTATAGTCTGTAGTTTAAAATCTAATCTGTCTGATATGAAAATTGCTACCCCAGCTTTCTTTTTAGGTCCATTTGCGTGAAAGATGGTATTCCATCCCTTTGCTTTCAGTCTGAATGTATCTTTAGGTTCAAAATGAGTCTCTTGTAGACAGCAAATGAATGGGTCATGTCTTTTTATCCAATCTGCAACCCTGTGGCGTTTTATGGGAGCATTTAGGCCATTTACATTGAGACTGCTTATTGAGAGATATGATTTTAATGATGCTATGTTGCCAGTAAAGGCTTTGTTTCTATAGATTGTGACTTTCTGTTCTGTATCACTCTTGGGGCCTTTTTACTTTTATAGAACCCCCCTTAATATCTCCTGTAGGGTTGGTTTCATTACAAAATTGGTCAATGACTGGCGATTCTGGAAGGTCTTTATTTCTCCATCCATTCTGAATGACAGCCTTGCTGGATAAAGGATCCTTGGCTGCGTGTTTTTCTCTGAAAGAGCTTTAAAAATGCCCCCGAACCCTTTCTCTCATTCCAGGTCTGTGTAGACAGGTCTGATGTAATTCTGATAAATTGCCTTGGTACATGAGAAATTTCTTTGCCCTGGCCGCTTTCAATACTGTATCCTTGGATCTAATATTTGCAAAATGCACTATGACGTGATGTGGCGTAGGTTTGTCGGGGTTGAGCTTGGGAGGGGTCCTCTCCGCCTCTTGGACACGAATATTTGTTTCCCTTGCTAGATTAGGGAAGTTTTCAGCTACAATTTGTTCAAATATCTCTTCTAGACCTCTGTTTTTCTCCACCCCCTCGGAGATGCCGAAGATTCTGACATTGGAACGTTTCATTGAGTCAGTAATCTCCCGTAACCTACATTCTTGAGATTGGATTTTTTTAGCCCAGATTCTATTTTAGCCTTCTCTTCTACTAACCCATCCTCCAATTTGCTGATACGTTCTTCTGCCTCATTCAGCCTGGCCGTCAGAGCCTTTAGTTTTGACTGCATTTGGCTCGTAGAATTTTTAATTTCTGCCAGATTCACTCTCATTTCTGTCCTTAGAGTTTCTATATTCTCATTAACATTTTCGTGAATACTTTTTTCAAGTCTACACATCATCGTGACCATTGTTACTCTGAATTCCATTTCTGATAATTTGGTTATATCCATATCCATTAGTTCTGTGGCAGAGGCCATAGACTCATTGTCTTTTTTTTGCTGTGGGGGATTTCTCCTTCTCGTCATTCTGATGAGGAGAGGTTGCAGGTTGTCCAGAGCCCAAATTATTCACCGGGACCCAGGCTGTACGCACTTGTTTTATAGCGACCTAGGGATGACCTTGATTTTTCAGCCTGCCTTCTGGGGGAGGGGCCTGCCGTGCTGATACTCAGGCAACCCTGTTTGGGTAGAGTCTCTGTGTCCCCTGCAAGGGGGGATGGGGATGGGCACACTGTGAGCCAGTATTTCCAGGCTTTTGTTCTCTGGAAGCTTTCCTTGGCGGTTTGCTCTGCCTCTTCTGAGAGTCAGAGCAGCAGTGGCCGAATCTCAGCCTCTGTCTCAGAACAGAGGGATCGTGGACCGTTCTCCACTGATGTTCTGGCCACTTTAACTCTGTTTCTGTTGGTGCTGCTCACCCCTGCAGTGTCCTGGGATGTCCGCCCCACACCCGGCGTCCCAGCCCTCATTTCCAGGGCTGGAGCATCTCTGTCCTTTGTGTTTCTAACACCGCCAGTCGCCAGCTACCCCCGCATGCTCCGGAGCTCCTGGTCTCAGTCTGGTTCCAGTGAGCGCACCGGAGCTTCGTTTCAGTCTGATCGTGTGCGTTCCCCGGCTCATAGTCTCAGTCTGCTCTCTCGTGGGTGCTGGTCCATGAGTCCGGCCCGCTCCCCCGTGCAGGTGGCTACCGCTTCCCGGCGCCCGAGCGCAGCAGCTCCCTCCCCCTTCTGTTTATCTTCCCATATTTGTGCACGGTTTCACAGCTCCCCGCTTCATATCTCAATCTCAGCACTGGAGATGTTCGTTTGTAGAGATCCAGATGTATCTTCCTGCTTCTCAGGCTGATTCCGTGGATGTTCAGGATGGTCTGGTACCTATCCAACTCGACTCAGGGGACTGGCTGAAAAAGGGGTCCCCTACTCCTCTGCCATCTTAACTCCAGAATCCCACTTAATTTATTTATTTGCTTTTTTTGCCTTGTTTTTTGAATCTTTTCTCTTTTTTCTTAGTCTTGCTAAAAGTTTATTTTGTGTATCTTTAAAAAAGCAACTAAGTTTTATTTTTTCTATTACCTTTCTAGTCTCTATTTCATTTATTTCTGATCTGATCTTGTTATATTTTCCTTCTGTTAACTTTGGGGTTTGTCTCTTCTTTTTCTGGTTCCTTAAGTAATGTTTATTTGTGATCGTTCTTTTTTTCTTTTTTTCTGAGAGAGAGAGAGCGAGCAAGCACGTCCACGTGCCCTGGAGGGGAAGGGGCAGAAAGAGAAGGAGAGAGAGAATCTTAAGGAGGCTCCATGTGCAGTGTGGAGCTGTCGTTGGGGTTCATCTCACGACCCTGAGATCATGACCAGAGCCGAAACCAAGTCAGGTGCTTAACCCACTGAGCCACCCAGATGCCCCTTTTTTCTTAATATAGGCATTTATTGTTACAAACTGCCCTGTTATAACTGCTTTTGCTACAATCCATATATTTTGATGTGTTATGTTTCAAGATATTTTTTGATTTCCCTTTTTCTTTTTTGATCCATTGATTGTTCAGGAGTGTGTTGTTTAATTTCTACGTATTTGTGAGTTTTCCAGTTTTCCTCCCATTATTGATTCCTTGTTTCATATGACTGTGGTTAGAAAAGATGCTTGTTTTGATTTCAATCTTGAATTTGTTAAGACTTGTTTTATGGCCTAATAATGTATGACATATCCCAGAGAACGTTCTATGTGTACTTGGAAAGAAGAACATGTGCTCTGCTGCTGTTTGATGGAATGTTTTTTATATAACTGGTAGGTCTATTTGGCCTAATGTTTAGCTCAAGCCCAGTGATTATTTATTTTCTGTCTGGATTATCTATCCATTGTTGAAAGTGGGGTGTTGAAGTCTCCTACTATTTTGGCATTGTTTTCTATATCTCCCTTCAGATCTGTTAATATTTGCTTTACATATTTAGAATCTCTAAAAATTTGTGTTTTTAATAAGTTCTTAGATAATGATCATACAGTCCAGGACCATACTTTGAGAACCATTGACCTAAACCCATGAAAATGGGAGGGCAAAACAATATATTAGTATCTAATTTCTAAGCTGAGGAGAGTAAGCATTTGTAAGCAGTAAATATACCTACAGATCTGCATATTTTGAGCCTATCCATAGTATAGCTTCTGTGCATATGATTTGGCTATAGTTTTGGCCTTAATTGCTCATCTCCCTTTCCTTCCCTTACTCATCAGCTTTGGTATCACCATCATTTCATTCTTGCTCGTCCCTTCGACTGTCCCCTGCCCTGATTTCCCTTCACTTAACTAGGTTTCACTAGGTAAGTTTGGGTAACTGTTCCATGGACATAGGGCTATATTTCTTGGCTCTACTGTAATCGTCAGAGCTCAGAGCCTGGGAATATGAAAAGATGGTACATAGTTGGAGTCTAATTTCTCATTGATGGTACAAGGTGACATAAGATTTAAGCACACAACCTTACCTCCTCCTTGGGACTGGTGTTCTTATAAGTAGAGGTGATTAGGACACAGAGGGATGTTCATGTGAGAACACAGTGAGAAGGTAGTCATCTACAATCCTAAAAGCTTTAAAAGAAACAACCTGATGATCCCTTCATCTTGGACTTCTAATATCCATAATGGTGAGAAAGTAAATTTCTGTTATTTAAATCACCCACTTTGTGACATTAAAAAAAAAAAGAAAGATTTATTTATTTATTTTATAGAGAGAGTGCAAGCATGGTGGGGAGGGGCAGAGGGAGAGGGAGAGAATCTCAAGCAGGCTCCCTGCTGAGTGCAGACCATGATGTGGGCGTGATCTCACAACCCTGAGATCATGACCTGAGCTGAAATCAAGAGTCAGATGCTTACCCGACTGAGCCACCCAGGTGCCCTGACTGTGGCATTTTGTTATGGCAGCCCTAGCAAACTAATACAACCAAGAATGAAGAGATCATAAATGCTTTCAGAAAACAAACATGAAACAGGTCACCCACAAAAAGAATGAAAATCAGAATGCCCTTTGACTTCTCATCAGCAATACTGGATACTAGAAGACAAGGGAGCAATTCCTTCAAAGTTCTGAGGAGAACTCATTCTTAATCTAGAATTCTATATTCAGACTAAGTATCAATCAAATGCGATGGCGGAATAAAGATATTCTCAAACATGTAAGAGCTCAGAATGTTCTACCTCCACACATTATTTATGGAAATTGTTGGAAAATAAATTTCATCAAAGAAAGATGTAATTACAAAATAGAGGAAGAGATCAGCTTCAGACAAAATAGGCCAACATAGGAGAGGGATGGAGGGAAGGCAGCAGTGGAGGTGTGCGTGGAGTCAAAATTCAGCTTGTATTGTGCAGATGCCTGAGTACTGGTTCTGTAGTGTAGGAGCAAAGCTCCCAGTTCCAGTGATCTAGGATGGCCAGTTTTGGAAAAGAAACATATATCCCATGAAATATTTGGGACATACTTTTACTAAAAAACTACTCATTTACCTGAAATTCAAATCTCACTGGGAGTTCTGTATTCTATCTAGCAACTCTAGACTAGTTGGAAGGCTCTAAGACCTGGTCCATAAGAGGCAATCATTAAGTAGTCAGTGAAATGTCATCCAGAAAGTTTCTGCAATATAGGGGAGATGAAAAATTAGGGGGAAAAAAAACAATTAAGGAACCATATTGGAGTGCTCAGCGGCTCAGTTTCTAGCTATTTCACTGCTTCTGCATAATTTCAGAGGCAGAGAATGTGACTGACACATCTCATAAAGTTCACATTTGTTTATTCATGAGACTTTACTTATCAGCAAATCCTTTAACACACCCTGATACCTTGTATTCATTACTTGCTCTAAATCTAACATTTAACTTTGTAGCATATACTTTTATTTCTGGAATCTCCATTTAATATAATTTTTTTGTATTGATCAGTTATCTCAAAATGTTTTAAAAGCGTTTTGTGCTCTGATACGTGGAAGTTCTGTATAAAATTCAATTCAGCTGAAAAAATCATGGAAACAAAATCTATTGATCAGTAGAGGCTAATTTGGGTGGACTATGTGAAATAATTACAGTTCTACATTTTAAAGACATGTATTGCGACGGAAACCTTATTGTGTTTATCTTTCAGAAAGAACTTTCTTGGCTTTTTTCTTGTTTTGAAGATGTGGCAAAGTGATAAATTAAAATTCACAGCTTATCAGTGTGACAGAAGATTAAAAATAGAGGAATTTCAAAACAAACCTTTATATTTCTAAAAATATGTGAAGTGCTTCTTTATGAATTTTCCACAGTTTGTTATTTCTTTGGGGAAAAAAAACCCCATATTTGATCTGCATTTGATTGACTGCAAGACAAAAGTCAAGTTGTTCTAATTTAAAGTGACTTGCTCTTATCATACAATGTCATCTCTTATTTTCAGCAGAGATAGAAAAAATTGAGTGAGAAAATTGAAAAATCATTTTAATGCTCCCCAAAGAAATTGTAACATGAGCTGGAACATATGGGTAATTTGTGAGGTAAAATCGGCTATGGAGTCTAATCATTTTCAATGTAATTTCTGTGGCTGAAGTATTCTAAACCATGAAAAGCTTGCTTTCTTTCTTTTTTTTGCAGATAAAACTCTGGTCAGACCTCTTCAAACTTTCTGTTTCATTTGTAACTGGGGTATTGAGCAAGCATGACTCTTGAGATACGATAAAAATGCAACTCTACTTTTGCCCCCTACTGCTCCTTTAAAATTTATTTAGTGGAATAATCTCTTGTTCCCTCTGGGTGGAGGGCTGATTCCATTACTTTTGGTTCAAATTTAGGTAACAGACTGCAGTAAAGTCATTTTAGATCAACACCATTCTCAGGTTCAAACACTAGAATGTGCCTTCCCAACAACGATCAAAACATTAATCATATTTTTTTTCTTTTTCCCCAGCAGGGACCATTGTATTTTCCTTCCCATCCCATTAGTATTTCTCCTCCTTTCCTAGTTTGCTAACTATGTTTTGACCCTCCAGTGTTAGGCCCTGTGGGGGAGTGAGTTCATTGAAGGAAAAGAGTAGATTTAAGTGGTTGGTGCAATCAGAACCAGCTACAAATTTCAGGGCCCAGTGCAAAATGATATGCAGGGTCCCTTGTTCAAAAAGCAGGAGAAAGTGTCTTTAAAAGTCCTAAAATACAGGGGTACCTGGGTGGCTCAGTTGGTTAGGCATCTACCTTTGGCTCAGGTCATGATCCCAGGGTCCTGGGTTCGAGCCCCACATCCGGTGGAGAGCCTGCTTCTCCCTCTCCATCTCCCTTTGCCTGCCGCTTCCCCCTGCTTGTGCTCTCTCTCTGTGTCAAATAAATAAATAAAATCTTTAAAAAAAAAAAAGTCCTAAAATATAAAGCTTTTTCCTTTATTACATAATCTCCCTCATCATGGTGTTTTTGCTATTTAATGTCATTGCAAGAAAAAAATTCGCATGATTTCATTGTTCTTCCTTATATTTTGCAATGCCAGTTTTCAAACCAAATAAAAGAATATTTAACTTGTATGCAAAATCCCTGAAATCACATAGCTTGTATTTTGCAGCTGGAACCCACAAACACAGAACAGTGGAAATCTTGCACAAAACAAGCTCAATTGTTTTTATTCCACTTCTTGATGCATGTACATTCTACTAACACTTTCTACCTTGGGCTTACTAATAAATAAGGGAGGACCAAAAGGAAAAGGAACCGTGAGTTGCCCTGTCTTTCTCTTTCCTTCCATGTCATCATTTGTAGTGTAAGTGGTTAGTTAATTCAGAGAATTAACTTGTTCCCTCCCTAAAATATAAGAAGGATTCGATAGGTTTCCTTGGTCATTTGTATTTTTTAGCATGTCACTGCCTGCTTTTTGTGTTTGGAGCAAGTTGTAATTGATACGTAAGGTATGGCCTCTGGGGCCTGTCCGCAACCTCTGCTTATTCGGTTATGGACATAACACATTTACCTTGTACTCGTCTCACTGAGTTTCTGGGCATTGTGGGTCCGCTTGAATTCTGTGCTTCTGGGGGATCATAAATGCTGTCTGCAAATGGAGCAGCAAGGAATGGCAGACACACATTATCCTGCTGGACTTCTTCTTTCTTTCTTTTTTTTTTTTTTGTTTAAAGATTTTATTTATTTATTCGACAGAGATAGAGACAGCCAGTGAGAGAGGGAACACAAGCAGGGGGAGTGGGAGAGGAAGAAGCAGGCTCACAGCAGAGGAGCCTGATGTGGGGCTCGATCCCAGAACGCCGGGATCACGCCCTGAGCCGAAGGCAGACGCTTAACCGCTGTGCCACCCAGGCGCCCCTATCCTGCTGGACTTCTATAACACTTGTCAAAGATACGATTATTAAGAATTTGAGAACACAGAGCATTCGATCGAACCTGGGGCCTCTCTGAATGCAGGGTTCTAGGGAACTGTGCAGCTTGCCCTCCAGGGAGCTGATCCTGAACGCGGCTGCCCCTCACATGTAGGCTCTTGCTATTGGAGTCCTGTGGGCCCTTCTGGGTGGTTGACTTAGGTGAGCTTTCAGCTGGCTCCTGTGAGGCTGACATCTAATCCACGTGAATACTCATGTAGGACTGACTGCAAATGCAGCTACTTCTCACGTGCAGCCACAAGCCACCTTTACTTTGCCACCAAAGTAGCTCCCCAGTTTCCTTAGGGAGACAGCCAACCTTTGAATCCTAAAATGTTAGAACATACCTCTCCTTCTCTCTAGGTGGTTCCACTGAAGAACCTTACTCTCTAGGCTTGAAATGAAGGAGCAGAAACTTCTCTATCCTTTCTTCTTCGTTGTCTGATGGGTTAGAGCTCATCATACAGCATCATCTTTCTCAAAGCGTTCTGTCCCCAACTCTACTTTTTATTTTATTTTATTTTTTTTTTTAAAGATTTTATTTATTTATTTGACAGAGATAGAGACAGCCAGCGAGAGAGGGAACACAAGCAGGGGGAGTGGGAGAGGAAGAAGCAGGCTCATAGCGGAGGAGCCTGATGTGGGGCTCGATCCCGTAACGCCGGGATAACGCCCTGAGCCGAAGGCAGACGCCTTAACCGCTGTGCCACCCAGGCGCCCCCCAACTCTACTTTTTAAAGTCTTCTATATATTCTTATGGATATAAACCAGACTTTGACTTGGTTTTTGGATAATGTCTTGAAAATCTGCATATGTTTTTTTCTGCAAAATTATTTTGGTATCTGTTATATATCCTATCTCAATGCCTCAGCTGAAACTTCCAAATTAAACACTCTGTTTCTTGTAAATTATCATGTTGTGTGCAAAGCATGTCATGAGCACAGGGATTAAGTGTGTTAAATGTTTTATCTTTTTGAGTTTCTTTGAGGCTGTACAAAATTTGGATGCCTATGACTCTTCTTCCTAAAGACAGTATGTTGCTAAGCTTTCAGTCTGTCTTAAAGCTCAAAAAATAGGAGCACCGATCAAAAGTAAGCTCATTATATGTTGATCTGAGTAATTAAGGCATTAAAAAAGTGTATATTGATAGCTGATTGCTACGACCAAACTGTATGGCGATAATATGCTGTAGAGAAAAACAAAACAAAACAAAACAAAAAACAACAACAACAAAAAAAACAGAGCTCCAGTATCATCTGGATATGATTTGTGTTTTTTCTACTTCTTACTTTATTACCTTGTGGATGTTTCTTAATATTTCTAAGCCATAATTCCTCATCTTTAAAATGGGAGGATAATACCAGTTTTCTAGGGTTATTTGGTGATATGATGTATGTGAAAATTCCAGAGACTCAATCAAAGTTACTTGCCTTAATAAGCATTATTAATTTGGTGGGGAGTTTTAAGTTTATTTGATGGAAGGAAAAATTGTTACATAAGTAGCAGTCCTTTCTTCTAGGAGTAGTATATATTGCCTTGAGTTTTACAGAAATCTTTATGATGGGGTGATTTGTTTATGGAAATATAGGCCTCAGGGTGTGGATGAAGATTTGAAGACGTGAGAGGAGGAGAACCAAAGTGTTCTGTATAATAAAGTAAGCAATTTTGAGTTTACCCTAAACATGGCTATCGTGGTGCATTTATCCCTGTCTTTAACCCAAGCAAATATATACCCAGATGGTAGTGAGAAAAATTTTAGGAAGGTGAAAGGGTGTTTTACATCTCAGGTGAACAGCATTTCATCCAAAAATGTCCATCAGATGTCTCTTGTATCTGCAAGGTTGCTCTCCTTAGCTTCCATACACCTTCGAGCTCCTGGTTCCAGTTTCTCCCCAATCCTATTATTTTCCATATCCCTTATCTTAAGCAGAGAAAATTAGCTTTGCCTAAGTTTTTCTAATTTTGCATCTTCATTCTTTTCACTGAACTCTATCTTCAAGTATGTGAAAGACCATTATGTTAAAAATGATGTGCTCACAGCTAAAAAGTTTCTTTAACTTCTAGGATCCACTTTCTTTAGAATTTGAAAGTTATGAGTAATGATAGGCTTTTCATCATTTTTTTTTCCTTGTCATAGGAGTTTCTAGGAATAGTTTATAAATGAGAGAAGGGGTCCTGCAAACCAGTGTGAAAAGTGCACAAAACTTCAGCTAGCCTAGGTGGCACTTTGTACTGCTTTGGGTAGAAGCAACCCCACCCCAAGACTGATCCTTCAGATTGGGAAGCAAAATACGAGCTGAATTTTAGTCCCCTACTCACCCCTTTAGCCAAGCACTCTTGTGCAGTGAACAACTTGTCCAGTTCTATATGGTGGCCCTGGATAGGGAGGGATAATGTAGTAGGTGGAATCTTTGGGCAAGGTGATCTGCGGGAAGTTATCAATGCCTAGGGGGTTGGAATAATTTTAAAGGCAGTATTGACTAATGTTCAATTTTATAGATATTTGCTGAGAGACAGTAAATAATTTCAGTTACTCTTGAGCCATCAGGAAAGTTGTCTTTGAATTAAGTCTTGAGTTAGTGGTACTTTGAAGAGTGAAGGGATTAACTCTGAGTGTAGCTGATCAATGACCTGAGGTAGAAATATGACTGGGGAGTAGAAGCAGCTGTAACATGGGGGTGACTCAGGAGTAGTCTTCAGCCTAATCATCCTTTTACCAGATATCCTGGAGAGATGTGTTGTAATTATAGGAGAAGGCTGATGTTTGGATTCTATTACTTTTTTAAAAAAATATTTTGTTTATTTTAATTCTAGCATAGTTAACTTACAGTATTATATTAGTTTCAGGTGTACAATATAGTGATGCAAGAATTCCATATATCACCCAGTGCTCATTGAGACAAGTGCATTCCTTAATCCCCATCACTTATTTCACCCATCCCCCGACCCATGTCCTCTCTGGTAACCACCAGTTTGTTCTCTATAGTTAAACATCTGTTTTTTGGTTTGTCTCTCTCTCTCTCTCTCCTTTTTTTCTTCCTTTGCTCATTTGTTTTGTGTCTTAAATTCTCATATGAGTGAAATCATATGGTATTTGTTTTTCTCTGACTGACTTATTTCACTTAGCATTATACTCTCTAATTCCATCTATGTCATTGCAAATGGCAAGATTTCATTCTTTTTTATGGCTGAATAATATTCCATTCTATATATATATACCACATTTTCTTTATTCATTTATTTATCAACAGATACTTGGATTGCTTCCATTATTTGGCTATTGTAAATAATGCTGCTTATAGACATAGGGGTGTATGTATCCCACTGAATTAGTGTTTTTGTATTTTTGTGATTACTAGACCATAGGGTTGTTCTGTTTTTAACTTTTTGAGGTAGTTCCATACTGTTTTTGGATTCTATTTCTATAAATGGAATTCATGACTAGATCAAGGGAGGCATGGAGCATAATGATGAAAAGAAAAACCTTGACCCAGACCACTGGAGTCATATCCCAGTGTGGAGAATGGCCCCCAATGATCCCCACTTACTGGTATTCACACCCTTGTGTAATCTCCTCTCCTTAAGTATGGGCTAGATTTATTTATTCACCTTTAGGGAATAAAATGTGGCAGATTTGATGTGCTGTCACTTTTGAGAGTAGATTATAAAAGGCTGTGGCTTCCATCTTGGGTATTCTGCTTTTATTCTTTCTTACTTGCTGTAAGAGAAGATAGCTAGCTGCCGCTTTGTGAGCTGCTCTATGGAGAGGCCCACATGGCAAGAAACGGAGGGAGTTCTCTGGCCAATAATCAAAACTGAATCTTGCCTACGGCTGCATAAATGAGCTTAAAAGCAGATGCCTTCCCAATCCATCTTCAGATTAAACCTCAGTTTTGGCAAATTCATGACTATAATCCATGAAAGAACTTGAGGCAGGGCACTCAGCTTCATTGCTATATCATTTACCTGTTGAGTAACAAACAACCTCAAAACTTAGTGGCTGGAAAAACAGCAGCATTTATTATCCTGCAGTTTCTGTGTGTCAGGAATTTGGGAGTGACTCACCTGGGTGGTTTTGGCTTGAGGTCTCTCCTGAAGTTATAGTCAAGATGCTAGTTGGGGATACTGTCACCTCAGGGATTGACTGGAGCTGGAGGATTCACTTCTCAAATAGCTCACTGACATTCCTGGCAAGTTGATGGTGTTTAGGAGAACTCAGTTCTTTGCCACATGACTTTCTTACGACTTCTTATGTGTTCTTACCATATGGCATCTGGTTTCCTCCAGCATGAGGAATCCAAGAGAGCAAAGTGGAAGCTGAAATGGTTTGTGTGACCTAGCATCACAAGTCACTTACCATTCTTTTTGCTGTAATGATTGACCCCACAGACCATCCCTGATAGAATGTGACAGGGGACCACCCAGATTAGTTTTATCCAGAGGCAAGCTATTTGACCTTGGACTAGTTGCTCAATGTTGCTGAACTCGTTTCCTCTGCTTTTGAAATGGAGATAATGGTAGCTGTCTTATAGGGCTGTGAAGACTAAATGTAATATTTCAGAGATTAAGATATGGTAACCAATACATGCAAGTTGTGTTTTTTCAGTGTAATTTTCCTAAAAAGAGTGGGCATGTGTAAGAGTATAAAATGATGGGCATTTCCAGGATAGCCATCTTGAGCTATAAGAGAACCTTATGTGTGTGCACAATAAATATTCGCTATTTCATCATTATTATTACTAGTTATGAGGGTATTATTGCTTAGATTGCAGAGATGGCCCATCTTTCTTAACACTATTTCAGAGCGATTCCATAGATGACTTGTTATATGATCATCTTACGTCTGAAGTTCACTGGGAAGCTATCTAATGGCAACTCTTGATTAAACCACATTTAACACATTATGACCTAATAAAATATTCTGGCTAGTGAGACTGCCTCATCACATGTCACAGAAATTAAAAGTGCAGCTTCTAAAAAAAGTGTGCTGTCTTTAATGTGCTGGCAGAGAGCTTTTTGCTGACAGGGTCAGCAGAATACAGAGCATGCCTGATCTATAATATCTGCAGGCCAGTTTAGACATTCTGAGTCTTGTTTAGATTGTAAAGGGGTATATTATATTTGCTTTCAGTTTCACAAAGGTGGAGTACAGATTCTGCAAGGAAACAGAATATAGTTTTAGGAAAAAATTGGTTGTAAGGAGCAGAAACTCAAAGTTCCTTAAGAGGGTACATTTATCTTAGGTGTTCAGGGAAATCTCATACAACGCAACTACTGGAAATAGGCATCTCTCATGAGACTGGAAACCCATCAGGTGATCTTTCCTTTTCTCCTGCCACTTCTTCGTCTCTCATCTTGAAGAATGTGTGGTGTAACTTCTAAGATGGTCTTCCCCCCTCCTGGTATTCATGCCCTAATGTAATTACATTACATGCCTTAATGTAATGTAATTTTCCTTCCTTGAGTGTTGCCTGGATTTCTTGACCCACTTCTAAAAGTGGAAGTAATGGGATGTCACTTTTGAGGTTAGGTTTAAAAAGGTGGTGACTTCAATCAGAATGCCTATGTTGGGGGAACAAAGTGCCATGTTTTGAGTAGCCATATGGAAAGGCCCAGTTGATTTGGTGAAGACTTGATGTCCTCAGTCCAACAACTTATGAGAAACTGAGGACTGCAGTCTGAAAGCCTATGATTAACTAAAGCCTGCTAATAACCACATGAACTTGGACGTGGATACCTCTTCCGAAGTTGAGTCGTTGAATCTTGAGATGTTGCAGTGTCAGCTGACAGCTTGACTGTAACCTCCTGAGTACTCTGAGCCAAAATTCCCTAGCCAAACTGCTTCTGATTTCTGGCTCCCAGGAACTGTGAGAGAAATAATGTTTGTTGTTTTAAGCTGCTATTTTTTTGGTATAATTTGTTATGCAGCGAAAGATAATAAATACAGATTTGGTGCCTAGAAGTAGGGTACTGCCATGATGAAAACCTAAAATGTAGGAGTGGCTTTGGAACTGGGATTTGAGCAAATCTAGTGAAATTCTAGAGTGCCTCGAAGAAGCTGCTAATAGAAAAGTCTTGGTCTTTTCTAAGGCTGAGGATGGTTGCTGGCAGTAAAATGAAGGAAAGGGGGATCCTTGTAATGAGGGCCAGAAAACTTAGCAACATTGTTGTTGGTAGTAATGTGAAAAGTAGAAAATGTACTTTATGAATTGGGTGACCTAGCTCAGGAGATTTTCCAGCAACATGCTGAAGGTGCTGTCCTGTTTCTTCCTACAGCTGATATAGTAAAATGAGAGAGCAATGAATTAAATCGAGGTAAGGATGTTAAAGTAAAAGGAGCCGAGAGTTGATAGTTTTAAAAATTTTGTTCTTCCAGATGGCAGCTGGTGCCAAAATTAAGAAATGGGATTTTATCAAAAATCAAATCCAGGGTACTGCCAAGAGAACAGAGATCTCAAGATGAAGCAAAGGATGCCACTGTCAAAACTTCTGTTAAGACCTCAGAGAGATCAAAGGTCATGCCCCAGGGTATTACTCAGTAACACAGGGGGTCCGTTAAAGAGATCAGTGGTGCTTCTCACAGATCCTCTCATTGAAACTGTAGTGCTTCAGCTGTTTCAGCCAAGGCTCAAGGGCAGGACGAGCTTATTTCAAGATTTGTGATCGTAGCTTTTGTCTAATGGAGTGAACCCCAAGATCATTCACAGTAGACCCACAAAGTTCTTAAGAGTTATATATGCAGAAATATTGCCAGCTTGGATTAGGGGGATAGAGACAGTATAAAAAGAGCAGAGATTTTGAACCCCAGAGTTGCTGGAAGGAAAGAGGCTGTGATAGTTGTTTAGGTGTAAATACATGCTTTCTTTCATAACAAAAGAAAAGAAGACTCAGAGGGAAGAATAAAGAACTGAGAATGTAGAGTTGAGAGTCAGGGAAAATTTTTCCCAGGCCTTGAAATCTAACCAAGAAGCAACCAACATTTGCCCAGCTGGATTTCAGAGCTGTCAAGGACCATTGTGTATCCCTTATCTTCCCTTTTGGACAGGAATGTGTATAGCAGTTTTCCAGTACTCTGCTTCCATCATACCATACATACATTGTGTGTGCATGTGTGTAGAGAGGGCAGATAATTGTGTGTTGATCAAGAGGTACTGAATTTGAGGAGCTGTACTTAGGGAACTACACCTGAGCAGTCCCATCAATGCCTGGACTTAATTTTGATGACAGGATTCTGGACTTTGAACTGATAGCATAATGGGATAAAACTCTCCACGGTTTGGGAGGAGATGAGGGAATATTGCACATAAAAGAAAAGTGAATCATTGGGGGCCATAGGTGTAGACTATGGTAGGTGGTTTCTAATATGGCTCCCAATGATTCTCCCTTGTGGTATTCATGCTCTTGTGTAACCTCTTCTCATGCAATCTGGCTGGATCTAGTGATTTACTCTCAAAGGAATATAGCATAGCCAAAGAGATAGGCTGTCACTTCTAAGATGAGATTCAAGATGATTTTGGCTTCCATCTTAGATGTGTTCTTCTCTCTCTCTCACACATACACACGTCATTGGTACCGGGGAAGCAAGTTGCCATGTGGTGAGCAGACCTATGGAGAGGTCCATGTACTATTATAAGAAACCAAGCTCCTTAAGGGCGTTCACCCAGGAGGAACTGAAGCCTGCTAATGACCATTTTACTAAATTTACAAGCAGATCCTTAAGGCCCAGTCTGGTCTTGAGATCTCTACCGACCCAGCTGAAAACTTGACTACAATGTTATGAGAGACCCTGGATCAGAACCACCTCACTAACCTGCTCCCAGATTTCTGACCTTCAGAAACTGTGATATGATAAATGTTTGTTGTTTTAAGGCACTGAGTTTTGGAGTAATTTGTTATACAGCAATAGATAACCAAGACAGTCTGCTTTCTCTTTTTTGCAGACTGTATTTTCTGTTGACTCATTGCTTTCACACAAGGTTGCTTTGCTTGCTGACCATAACTTACGGACTTACTCTCCGGCTCCCAATTTTAAATTTTTGAGAGATGATATCATTGGTCTAGCTTGGGTCAGAACTCCCATGCTGGTTCTAATTCCTTTACCTAGAAATTGTGGAGCACGAAGTGTGTAGAACTGCCTTTTCCAGGCTGTTGGCAAGTTATAGCCTTATAAAGACAGTAGGGAGGAAACGATGGGCCTTTTTAGAATTGCTGCTTTGAGGAAAGGTGCCCCAGAACTGTTTTTGTATCTGGCAAAGTAAACTGGTTTATTCTTAACAGTGAATCCAGGGGCTATAACATTCAGAAGATTTAGTAAAAGTATCATAGGATGTTATGGTATTAACAGTGATACTTTTAAATAGTTATACACACTAACTGGAAGTTAATGCTGGTTGCAACTCAACAGTAATTAGTAAAACTATTTCTATAGTATTTTCACTGAGATGTTGAGATGACCATACTATTTTCGAGGTATAACAACACAGGTGATAACTGGAGCTGTCTGGTGAATATACTGAATGACTCCTTCAGGGAGATGTTTTCATTCATCAGGAATGATTTAGAAGTCTGTTAGGAAGGAATTGACTCACAACACTGTGATGGGGAAGGAGGACTGCTGTGTATGTCTAGGGGTACTAGGAGTACCAGGGGTTAACATTTTATGTTTCACTGGTGCATTCTAGTTGCAAACTGCAGTGATTTTTTTCTTTCTTTAGAGTAGATTGAACTCAAAATTGCATTGCAGTAATAAAGAGCTGTCTTGTTGAAAGCCTTTTAAAAACCTTTTCCATTTGGTTAGTGTTACTGTGCATAGCACAGTGACTGGAATGTTCTAGAAGGGATTGTGTTGTACCCTAAAAAATAAAAAAAGCACATATATGTTTTAGCATCAAAAAGCTCAAAGTGAAAGAAGTCTTGAGTAAAATATTTAGAACAAAGAAGACTAAATGTATTATAGTGTTGAAATAGTTTTGAATATGACTGTATAAGACAATATTCACTTTTAACTGACTAGTTGTTTGTATAACCTTGACGACACTGAAACTTATACAGTGAGATTCAGGAGCAGGTGAATTTGCATATCTGCCTCATGAACTCTGGGACACTGGGTTAAGCACTAGCAGTCCTGATTCCTTGAGGTCTCCTGGTAATCCCGTGCGGTGCCTGTGGGGACTTGGACCTGAGGATTTGGCTCCCGGACACTAGATTTATGGCAGTTTAATTATGAAGGGAGAAAAAGAGACTGCTCTAAATGCTGATGGGAGGGTCCTGGGGACAAATAAATCATTCCAGTATAGGAGAGAGTTGAAGGAATGAGTCCCAATAAAGCAGGTGACATTAGCAGCATCAAGAAAGGGTTGGCCAAGACAGCAGCAGCCTGAGCTTCATAGGATCATGTAAAGGGGATGGGAAAAGGGGACTAACCAACCACACATGTCCTTCTTACTGATTATGGTTGTATGATCCAATTATTTTTCAAAAGCTTTTGTGTCCATTCCAGCTAGGGGCTGGACAGAAGGATGGGTTGAATTTAAGAAAAAAAAAAAAAGAAAAGAAAAAAACTTCAACTACATTTTCTAATCACAGTCATCCAGTCTTTTGAATTTGTCCCTCTGGGGCCTGAGACTCAGTCTAGAGAAAAAATAGTTAGGCTTGCCCTGTGCAAAGTTGCTCTTTTTCTAATCAAAAATAATCAGAAATCATGGATTCTCATTCAAATCACTAAGATACCTTGTCTTAAGATGTGTCTGGAAGTGGGATAAGCTGCCATGTTGATGTCTGAATTCGTAATATTGATGTGAAGCAATAATAAGGGCAGCCCAAACATGGTCTCTGCAGATCTCTCATTGGATGCCGCATGGGCTCTATCAGTTTGCATCCAGTAGCAGCACAATTCTCTTTCTTTAATTACAAAAGAATTCCAGTTTTGGGGGAAAAACTAGAGATAGAGTGTGCAGTCCATATTTCTGTTTTACAGATACCAACACACTGAAAGATACTTAAGGTTCTGTGCTTCTCATTGCATTATACAGTAAAATGCTCCATGTATGCTAAGGCAAGCCATCTTTGTTGAGACTAGAAAGAAAAAAAAAATCATTCTAGCATTGTTCGGTTATAGAAGTGATTCTTTTTTTTCTTTTTAAAAAATATTTTAGGGGCGCCTGGGTGGCTCAGTCGTTAAGCGTCTGCCTTTGGCTCAGGGCGTGATCCCAGCGTTCTGGGATCGAGCCCCACATCAGGCTCCTCCGCTGGGAGCCTGCTTCTTCCTCTCCCACTCCCCCTGCTGTGTTCCCTCTCTCGCTGGCTGTGTCTCTCTGTCAAATAAATAAAATCTTTAAAAAAATATTCTATTTATTTATTTATTTATGAGAGAGAGAGAGAGAGAGAGAGAGAGAGAGAAAGAGAGAGTCCACGCACACACAAGCAGAGGGAGCAGCAGGCAGAGGGAGAAGCAGGCTCCCCACTGAGCAAGCAGCCCAATGTGGGACTGGATCCCAGGACCCTGGGATCATGACCTGAGCCAAAGGCAGCTGTTTATCTGGCGGAGCCACCCAGGTGTCCCATAGAAGTGGTTCTTATGTTAAAATCACCGAGGGAGCTTTAAAAAATCCTGATTATCCTTACCAATTAATCAGAAATCCAAGCACCAGTAGCTATTAAAGCTCTCCAGGTGATTTCAGTGTGAAGTCAAGGTTAAGATTACTGAATTACAGTCTCAGTGCTCTGTGGAACTGCAAATATGAAACTCAAAAATATGTATATAAAGCCACCCCTACTAAATTATATTTCTAACTGGGAGGTAAAATCTACTTGTCCTTGTGGCTAATTAGTTTGAGTTAGTCTGTCTATCTATCTATCTATCATCTATCTCTCTGTCAATCATCTACCTGTGAATCTATCTACCTATCTGCCCATCTGTTCACCCACCCGTCCATATCCATCCTGGAACAGAAGTTGTGTGTATTTTGTGGAGAGTCTTAAGTGAAAGGGTGATCCAGGTATAAGTAATTAAGTAGGCAATTAGTCATTAAATATTTTTAGATAGCAAAGAAACATGATTGAATTTGGTTTAAAAATCATCTGGTGTTAATAGTGGATTTCATGATGAGAGAGCTGACCAGGTCAGGCCAGAAAAGAGGTTATTTTGTAATAGTAAGGTGAGAAGGAAGGAAATCTTTAAGATTTTGGTGATGAAAATGGATAGGAAACTAGTATGAAAGAGCAATTAAAAAAATAATGGCATTTGCCCTACTGAAAAATTAGAATGATCCACGGAAAATCTGTGAGACTGAATGTTGGGGGAACCACTTGGGGCTTTCTTCTTTTGAACCCCAAAGTCCTTTTCAGGGCTAGGCTATTTCCCCATTATCTTTTTCCTGCTGGCTGCACACCCAGGACTCCTGCCTCGTTTCCTTTCTGTTTTCAAGCTGCTAGTACTCAATTTTTCTCTTGGATTTTGCAAGTCTGATCTTGGAGTGGGACACAGTCCTTTGTTCCTTACTGCACTGGAAGAGTAGTACCCAGATCCTTGATACTTTTAACATTTTACTGCATACCATCTTTTTCACCAACAAGGACCTGGTGCATCATTTTTTTTCACTGTTTCCACTCAGTGCACTATCAACTTCTATCAGTTATTTATTGCCACAGTTATGCTGTGTAACAACCACCCAAAACTCAGTGACTAAAACAATACATTTATTTAACTCATGAGTTTTCAGGTGAACTGGGTGGTGTTTTTGGTCTTGGCTTGATAAATGATGTATTGATTGTGATTGGTATCTCTCACATACGCAGGTATTAGACGGCTTCTTGTTCAGTCTGGAAAGGCTTTAGCTGGAACAATGGAGCCTCTGTTCCATGTCTTATCCACCAGCGGTCTAAAATCCCAATGGCTAAAGCAAGTCATGTGGTTAAGTCCAGAAACCAGAGGTGGGATGGAGCCCCCTGCCCAGAGTGGGAGAGTACTACAAAGTGATAAGGCAAAGGCAGGCATACAAGAAGGGTATGGAATTTTCTAAGAGATTTTATTTGAGAGGGTGAGAGAGAGAGAGAGAGAGAGCGAGCACAGGGGGAGGGACAAGCAGACTCCCAGCAGATGCTGGGATCATGACCTGAGCTGAAGGTAAATGCTTAACCAACTGAGCCACCCAGGCACCCCAAGAGGGGTGCAGAATTAATGTAGTCAATTCTTCACAGTCTTCTTTCTCATTCCTTCCACTGCTTAAATGACGGGTCAACCTTCACCCCTATTCGTACTGAGTCCTCATGAAAACAGCCCAAGGGGGGCATTCTGTTAAATCCTATGTCTTTATTCCTAGATCGATGTTTTAGCCCAAATGTCTAATTTCTTAATAACAACAACAGTAAATCTAGTAAAAGTAATAATAATCAAGTTTTTTTATGTAACAGACACCATTCAAATTTCTTAGCATTTTGGCATTATTGAGTCTTTATAACCATTCTTTTAGGAATTGCTATCCCTATGTAACAAGTGAGGACCTGAAGTTGCACAAAGTCAACATTTAAAAAACTTGCACAAAGTCAACATTTAAAAACTTGCACAAAGTCAACATCTCAATATTTCTTTTATTATCGAGCAGTAAGATGTTTTATTGCACAAAATATGAACAAGCAAAGATAAAAAATAATAGACAACCACTCAGCATTTTGATGAATGAATTTTTTGATTATGTACCTTTTGAGAGCAGATACCAAGGAATAAACATTTTAATAACTGAGATGTGGGAAATTAACTTTATTGAGAATACTGAGTTCATATGGACAATATAAGCCTGTGTTAATAGACTGCATTTGTACAGAGCTGAAATCAGTAAGATACTCTTACCTTTGTCCCAAACTATGACCCACCTTTCTTTCCCAACTACATGATTTACCTACTGACTTAACTTTCATTTTATTTTGTTATGTTGATAAAAAATTTTCTAAATTTATGGTATACAGAATTAACAGGACATATACAACATAGTAGAAACAATCACAATTAGAAAATTATAAAACTTTTTCCTCCTTCATTGGCAGGAAGCATACAAGGTGGGCAAAGGTAAATTTTATTCACTAGCAGAAGTGTGTAATATGTGAACACTAGAAAATGATTCCAACACATTTTAGTATTAGTAGTATTCCAACACATTTTAATTCAGAGCATCTATCAAAATAAGAAGTAAGATTAGATTTCATGTAAAAAGGTCTTATAATTCTGCATTTCCTCAGATTTTCTTCTAGGATGAACTCATATTGGGTCTTAATGAAATTTAGTGGAAATGCACAGTGAATACCAATAGAAGATCTCTGAGAATTACTCCGATGATGATGACATCATTTAGAGAGCCGTAAGTGTACCATTGGAATAAATGTTCCAGATTATTAAATTTTATCACTTATAAAAGCCAAATTAATTATTTTTATTTTAACCATTTTTTTTGAAGGAAACCTAATGCCGATGTACTATTGTTTTGCTTTTTGAACTGAGCATACTAAATATTTTATTCATTTTGTGATGAGTAGGTCTCAGGTTACCATTATGAATAATTTTTGTTTTATATGTTAATAGAGTGTTTCCCTCAGGGGCTAGTAAGTTATGTATGTCTGTTTGATTAATTACCTCAAATTTTTAAATAAGTTCTGGTGATTCTCTTGCCTCTATTGTCTCTTCCTTACTCTAGGCTGTTTCAGTTTAACAATTCCCTTTCCTTGATACTTTTCTATAACCCTATTTTAGTATAAATCAGATAAACATTCCAAATCAGTAGATTAAGTTGTATATTACATTATAATTCAGTAGCCTTTTGCCCAAGAGCCTAAGCTCCGATTAATTCTGAAAATAACATAAATGGATTTGTTCATTCAAAATATGTTCTGAATGCCAATACCATATTTCATTGAATCTAAGATGTCAATTAAAATACAGACCACTGTTATATGGACCACTAAGAAGGGAAAGAAAGTTGCATATTGTAAGATGCATCCCCAATCTAGAGATGTTAAAATGTATATAAACATAAGTCTTGGAGGAGATGAAATATGATATATGAATGAGATAATGTTCTGGGTGATGGGGGTGCATCAGTAATCAAAACTGATAATATATCTACTCTGATGGAATTTACATTTGAATGGGGGGAGAAAATAATTATGTCAGGTGATCATTAGTGCCATGGAGGGAAAGCAAAGCTAGGCGAGGCCAGGAGAGCGACAAGTGGGAATGAGGTGTTCTTTTTGTATATTCAGAGCCAGGGAAGTTATCTCTGATGAGGAGTATTTGAGAAGAGACCACAAGAAAGGGAAGGAGTGAGACATGAGGTTGGATAAGATAACTCCAGGTAGAGGGGACGGTGAGTGTGAAGACTCTGGGATGGGAACATGTTTGGGCTGTTGAGGGGACAGCGAGTTCCATCATGGCTGCAGTAGAAGAAAGGAAGGAGAGAGTAGTAGATGACATCAAAGACTTGGTGAGCTCTAAATTAGGTCAGGCCTTGTGCACATGGTAATAAGAACTTTGACTTTTATTCTGTGTTGGATAGCAAGCTGTACAAGGATTGTTGAGTAGAGACGTGACGTGATCTGGTTACATTTTAACATACATATTGTGCCGTTGTGTGGTGAACAAATGGAAACAGGAAGATCAGGGAGAAGACTATTGCAATTATCCAGATAAGAGATGATGGGAGCTTAGCCCAGAGTAACAGTGATGGAGGTGGTGAGAAGTGGTCAGATTCTGGATATATATTGAAGGTCAATCTTTTAGAATTTGTTGAAGGATTCAGTAATGGGGTATGAGAAAAAGAGGGGAGTCAAGGATGACTCCAAGGTTTATGGCCCATGAAGGAATAGAGTTGACATTTGTTGAGATTGAGGAAAACTGAGGGAGGAGGAACAATGTGGAAGAAGAAGAAATGAAGACTTTTATAATATTAGGTTTGAAATGCCTTAGCTCTCAAGTGGAGAGGTGAGATATGCAGTTGGATACTGATTTTGGACTTCAGGAGAGAGGCCAGACCAGAGAAATAAATTTAGGAGTAAAAAAAAAAAAAAGTCAACAGAGGTGTCAGTTGTTGCCCATAAATTGAGTAAAATAAGGACTAAGAATTGACATTGGTCTTTCAATTTAGACTTTATGAGACAGAACAGATTGGAGTGAATGCAGGAAAGAACGAGAGGAAAATTAGTGGAGGCAAATCTTTCGCGGGATGGGGGACAGAAAAATGGTGTGATTATTACTTAACGTAAGTTTGAAACCTTTTCCAATTACTTTTGATATCATCTAGCGACAAAGTATCTGGGTTGCAGGGAACATTAATTCTCTGATGTCATGTCTCAAAAGACTTGGTTAAGAAATGAAGTAAGCTCAAATATACTTTCCATTCAAAGAAAAACGCTGTGTTCTTTATAACTGTCATTGCTTTTTGAAAATTTAGGGAAGCATTGAAGATGAAAGAACAAGAGTTGCAAATACAGGGTCCAAAAGGCTCAGTCATCTTGTGCGCTAGAAATCTCCACATTAAGTAGAGATATTTGTGTTAACAGGTGCCTAGGCAGATACCAACTTGAGCCTCAGATACTATTGTATATGTTGATACTTCAGACACTACCTATCTGAAAGGATGGCTGGGGATTCAACAAGAACAGCTCAGAACAGCTGAAAATATAGGGAGGCTCCCATATGAAATCCATGCTGGGAATTCAAGTAGCTATTGTACTTTCAGAATGGGTAGATATAACCTTTTAGAAATAAGTATTTGAGGGTTGAATGATTATATTTCAGTAACCTGCAGCAGTTCCAGATTTTTGCTGGTTAGATAACTCCCAACACTGACCTCGAGACACAATGACAGCCTCACTCCCTTGACTTTTCTCAGACTCTGCCTTAATGGATCTCTAGGTGGTGGTTCACAAATGTTCATGGGTCAGTCGCTGCTGTCACTGCTCCACTGGGTACCACACCATCCACTCTGCCATGGATGGCTGATGCTCTGCTGCAACTCCGGACGGTTTTTCTTTCACTGGGCAGGTTCAAATACCTATTTGAGACAGCCATAATTGCCACTTTCCTCTAAACTTTAGGCTTTGTCCCTGGGTCTTATTCATCATGCCAGATACCTTCTTTACTTGGAGTGATTTCTTTCTTTGGGACTCTGCAGCACTCTCAGGCAGTCTACCTTATCTTTCTCCTCACCTTGGTTTGCCAGAAATGTCACCTATGTCTGCACTGGAATCTTGGACCATGTTTGAGTTCTTTGCCTTTGAGGCTCCTCATCCTTCATGTAAATCAGTAGATATAAAATGATACCAAGGGCTGTGACACAACTCTACATGCCAGATGGATCCGGTCTCATCTGTTCCAGGCTAACTGGGAACCTTTAGAACACCTGTAGGTTCTAGAGAGGGAGAAAATGCTGTGGGCCTGAGGTTTCTGCATTTTCTCCCCTTTACCTATGCTATGGTAGTTCAAATCTTTGGAGAAGCAGAAGGAGAAATGGGAGTTCATATTCTCTATTACCATACTTATTCTTAACCATAAAAACCCATTTTAGGGGCTTAAATGGATGGTAGGGATTGCTGGGATCTGGAAAAAGTAATTGCATTGTGTGTTTTTGTGTGTGTGTGTCTGCATGTGCGCTAGTCTGCCTGCTAGGCTAGAAAAGGCTTTTCAGTTGCTTTTTCCTTTACTATATAGGACATGCCTTAAAAATAAATCCTCTGACTGATTTTGCTCTTGGAACTTTGGGAGTTCAGATAGGTGGGGAATATGTTGGAGTTTCATTTAGAATTGCGATTAAAAAGCCTTTGTGTGTAGGTGATGATGGTCCTGACACACATTGCGGCACACTCAGTGTTAGTGGTTTCGTTCTTCCCGGCAGCAGGGTGAGTCGGAGCTGAGACATCCCTGCTACTCTCCAGGTCCCCATTTATGAAATGGTTGGCTGCTTCCAGGGAGGAAGCCGATGGCTGGGAACCATTTTCTCCGTGCAATGTTAAGTGCTCCTTGTGGACGGTGCTGCCAGAGAGATGATGAAAACCTGGCAAGTTATTGTTCATCTCAAGGCAGCTCCTACCTAATGTGCTTTCCTACTGAGGGAAAGTCCAAAAAGAAAAGGAGGCCACAGCAGGCAGGTGCTGTTGCCTTCCTCTCTCTGGCCAGTCCCCAGCTGCTGGGTCATCCTTGTGTGGTCGAGGTGTCCGTGTGGGCAGCACAGTCCATGCTCTCAGGACAGCTGCTCATAAACCAGCAGAGACAGCAGGCAGGTGAAACACTAAAACGTTATGCTATGAAATATTTAAAGAAAGCTGCGAATTTAGTTTTCTTTTGATTAGTTCTCCAGATCTATACTTCAGTAGCTTTGCTGAAGGGCCAGAATCAAACCAGAGACACCCCCAGAGCCCATTTAAGTACCTTGCAGTGTTTACTTAATATTTTAAAGATAAAAAACACTTTGGAACATTGAGCACTCCAAAAAAACAAAACCTATTTATGGACCCTGAGGGCATTTCACCTTTAAGACAGCGAAGCTGCCAGGAAACTGAAGAAGTCTTTGATTTTTATAGCACTAGATAAATTATGGAATGAGTCAGCTTCAGTGGGGTCTTTTAACTCTTTCTACTCTGTCTTGGGGGGTGTGCGAAGCATAACCTCTGGAGAAACATACTTCCTTTTATTATGATGCCTTCCAACACTTTTTATTTAGAATATTTGAACAGAGGGAACAACCAAATATGTTTTGCCATGATACAGAGCTTGAGGTGGAAACAAAAGAACTGTAGATGGGCCCCTTTTCAGAATTAGAAAGCCTAAGTTCTAGTGCTGTGCTCTGGTGTTCAGCAGTTATGTAACCTTGGGAAATTTTGGCCGTGCCAGTTACTAGCTGTGTGACTCTGGGCAAGTTGCTTAATCTTGATAGAGCATGTATTTTTCTCATCTGTAGCTTAAGGAGAATTAGCAATCCCTACCACACTGGCCTGTTGGAGAACTGAGTGCAGATATAGCAACTAGCACAAAGCCTTGCATATTGCAAGCACCCAGGAATGGTTAATGTTACTAGATCTGAAAAGAAAGAATTTGGGTTTAACACCATTTTTTAAAAAATTTGTAAAATGGTGATAATGATATACATTGCATAAGGTTATTGTAAGGTTTAAATGAATATGACATGGGTGAGTACTTTATATACTAAATGCCATGTAAATGTAAAGTATATTTATAATCATAATGGATTTTGAGAATTGGCAGAAAAGATAGGTAAGAGGAAAGAGAAAAAAATCGAGAGGATAGCAAGAAAGTTGGAAACAAATCTGTGGAGTGGTTTGCATATTATAAGAAGTGAAAAAACAGATTTAAAACTGTTGCTCAAACCAAATCAACCCAAATCTAAATCTAATCCAAACCAAACCAAAGCATATAAACAAAACAAGCTAAAATGCCCCCCAAAGCCCTCCCCACCAAAACCCAAACAGCGCTCAGCCCGCAAGTGTGCTAGGAAGACACTAAGTTCCTCCTCTCAATCTTAAGAATACATTCATTATAGCTCTCTTCTCAGGACAACCTGCTGGTCGGTGCTTCTGGTTCTGAGATAATTAAGAAAAGAATGTTGTGAATAAAATACTGAACTCAGCTATTGGAGAATACTGCACAGACCTTCCCATTTGAGTCCTAGAGCCCAGCCTGGTTGCTCCTGATCTGGGCAGGCTCCAGGAGTGCCTCTGCTCTTTCTCTTCTCAGGAGCTATCACTACCCAACCCCGCACTTTGAATACTGTGATGGGGAGATGGGTCTCAGTCCCCAGCTGCATACTTTCTTACTGTGTCAGAACACAGGCAACAAGGATTTTTATTTTTAGAACTTTTCTGCTGATAAATATGTGGTAATAAATAGGGGATATTAAAAACGGAGAAACCATGAATATGGAAATGTTACAAAGTTTATAATAGAATTAGTAGTTCCATACACATTACATAGTAGTTACTATTATACTGTGTGGTAGGAATGGAACTGAAGAGTTAAATTTGAGTCAGCTTTACTAAAGGCTTTCTTTTAACAAAGAGAAAGTGAATATTCTCTCTCGTATGCTTCATACCTTAAGTCTAATAGATCTCACATGTGTGTATGTATGTATGTCTGTATGTATATAAATCTTTTCCTCCACTGTATCAGGGCTGAACATGTTACTTTGGTCTCTCTTAAAATCATTTTTCTTTTTTCTGGTCATACACACAAATCTGTAAAGAACCCGAAAGAATGTTCATGCAAAGAGAGATCATGTGAGCTGGTATGGAATAAACTATCAGGGAGGAGAGATAGCTTTTCAGAATCAATGAGGACATGAACGATGAATTAATCACTATAAATTAGCCCAGGCTCACAGACCAGGACGCAAATAAATCAAGCTGATGCAAGTCAGAGATTTAATAACATGTAAAATATGGCTCACAATGGTAGTTATACAGTATTCAGGCTCTTGATTTTTATTGCTATAAGATATAAAGGCTTGGAAGGGCTAAGTAAAAGGGTTTTGGGCCTGTGTGAATTTTTGGAGAGTGGAAATTTCTGGACGAATTCATATGGTTTTTACTGACATTCTGTCTGGAATGTAATGATGCTTGCAGATAGATACTGTTTCTCCTTATATTGATGGATACTGGTGAATCTGATAAGCGAGTCACTTATCTAGGTGCCCATCACAGTATATGAAGTGTTCCAGAAGTCCTGGGAACTCCGTAAGAGCCTTCTGTCTGTCAGTGTGGCAGGGGACACTGTGGGGATTTAACTGAAACAAGCATGAGGGCTAAAGACAGATATTTGATGCTGAAATTAAAAGATAAATATTAAGGACTACATTCTCCTTTGTTAATCCTTACCATTATGTTCCCTGTGTTCCCAGGAAAGCCAAACATAACTCACAGGATCAGGCTCTCTTCTGTAAGATAAGGGTGGAAGGAAAGTATTTGTAGACTGAGGAGTGGAGCCATTAAGGTAGAATTGGAATGAGAGGCAGAAACAGTGCCCTTTTATTTTCCTCTATGTTTTGTTAGCAACAAGTAGTCAATGGGAGCCTTCAAGACATATTAGTTTGAGAAAGAACAAATTAGACAAAAAGGTCTAGTGTTAGATATAAATTAAAAGCTTTTTCCATGAATTACAAGGATTCCTTGCAATACTTACAAGAAGGACTGTAGATTATTTTTTTAAACCAAAATTTGAAGTTTGGCATTTGTGTCTCCCAATTCTCAGATCATTTATTAGAACTTTTCTTTTTTAAGGTGTTAGAATAATGCTCTGAAGGATAGTGATAATGCAGATGCGTTCTAAGCCTCTTGGGACCAGGCAGAGTTTGGAGTGATTTAGGGGCAACCAGACAATGCTTCATTACCCAGGAAACTGACCCTTCTCCCATCTGCTGTAAATGAGATCTGAAAACTTTCTCCATCCTATTATCTTGTCAATTCCTAGCATCAGTTTCTAACAAGAGAGTTGAAATGCAATATAGCTTTGGCTGGGAAAAAAAAAGTACTTAGGATTTAGTGGACTGTAACTTGGCTGCAAATCCAAATGGGTAATATTTAGCTTGTAATATGATTTTCTTCATGCATATTGCAATGTTTACAACTTGTAATGAAGCTCGTGTTTCATCATATCAGTGGTTCTCAAATGGAAAACACTGGAGAATAGTAAGATGGACCAAAAAAGGGTGCCTCCTGCACACCTGTGTATACACATTGACCCTCTTACGGAGTGAAAGTTGACCATGAATATAAGAAAATTCATGGAATTTTCTTTCCTGAAAATTAACCTTATTTTCTCACTTGCATCCATTTGGTGTACTGTGCTATTTCAAAGCTTGTGCTATTAAACTCTTGCTTCTCCCAATCACAAAATTCATTCATGCATTCAAAGAAACATCTTTTTTTTTTTTCCTCTCTTTTGAAAAAGTAGGTGAGCAGGTAGCATAGTTCTATTTAGAAAGAAGGAAAAAGAAAAGGGTTGTACATATATTTCTCATACACATATTTGGTTAGACTTTTAGTTACAAAGAACTCAGCCTGAATGAGTATGGGGCCTGTTGTAGGGCTTTGTTTGGACTAGAGCTGGCAGGGAAAGGTGGAGTGGAACTAAAGCTGCTCTAGTTTTTAGCTGCTTTCTCCACCTTTCCCAGGGTCTCTCCCATGGCATTTTTGCATCACTCTGAGGCCTGAGCCATTCTTCCTCTACCGACTGCCTCTGCTTACTCAGAGCTTTAGTTCCTTTTATCTTTGGCTAGGATGGGGACTGTTGTAGTTACTCTTTCAACCTTAGCTCTCACCCTGCATTGCTCAGTCTTCTTTTGTCTCTGCATTCTACTTCCTGAGAGTAAGGTTCTTATTGTCCTAGCTCACATTTGTGTTCCATATTATCATGCTGTAAGCCATTGCCTGTTAAATAGATGTTATGATAGATTGCAAAAAGAGTCACAGTTCCCTGCAACCACACACTTGCTATATAATTTTGTAAACTTTCCCATCAAGAGATGGAGTCCTTTTTTCTATCCTTGAATCTGGGCTGCCTTTGTGACTTGCTTGGTCAGTAGAAGGAAAGAGAAGTGATATGCAGTTGCATGCTTGGTCCTTTGGACCCTTAAGTCCTTCTATTTGTCTTGAAAATCTGACGTGTGAATATGTCTTGGCTAGGCTGCTGGAGGTTGAGAGACCAGGTGGACAAAAATAAGCTACTTTAGACTAGCTAGTCAGCTGAAAGTTTACTGCAAATGCATGTGTGAGCCTAACCAGGATCAACCAAGCTGGTCCAGATCAGCCAGATCAAGCAGTCTGTTTCAGCACAATTTGCTGTCCTGTTTAATCAGGAGCTAAATAAGTGCCTGTTGTTTTAAGCCAATGAGTTTTAGAATAGTTCACTGCACAGCAAAAGGTAGTTAATAAAGATGTACTCCTTTTGGTCTAGTCAGCCATGCTAGGTAGTGTGCCGGGATTATGGTTGCTTGCCTCTTTCTTAGTAGCTATGGACAAGGCAGTTTGATTTAGAAAGAATATAGGCTTTTACTTATTCAACAAATACTTATTGAGTGCCTGTAATGTGCCACATACTATACTAAGCAATAGAAATCAAAGATGATAAAAAATATGCATTGGCCCTGCTGCCAAAGACTTCATGGTGTTGAATAAATGGAACTCTCTCTTAGTAGGGGAGACAGACATTAGTCACATAATCATCCTAAAGAATATTTATTTACAAACTGAGGTAGGGCTCATAAGCAAAGGCATATATTTTTATGAGAGTAAAAACAAAGACTTAGACTGGGTCTTGAATGCTTACTGAATAAATGGTGCTTGAGCTAAAATTAAAAAATAGGTAGGGTTAACTAGGGAAAAGAGTAAGGAGAGGAGCTTGTAGATGGAAGGAGGAACTGTCAGCATGTGCAGAGGTCCCATGATGGAAGCTAATAAGTTCATTTAAAGACCTGAAAGAAGGTCATTGCGAGCGTGACTGGAAAATGCCTTGAGAGAGGGGGACTATGAGGAGATACGGGGGTGAGAGTGTAGGGGCTTGCATGCATGGGCTTTGTAGTCTATGTTATGGATTTTGGAAACATCGAAAGCTTACTGAAGTGACTAGAGGGAGAAGGGAAGTATGGGTGCATGAGCAATTCTGTCTTTTGGAAAGATCACAGTGTATGCAGTATACTAGTCTCAGACCAGAACTGAGACAAACATATTGGGTTTAGAGGCTTGGAGGTCATTGGTGATACTGATCTAATATAATAAATAGAATAATTAGTATAACATAACATAACATAACATAACATAACATAACATAACATCATAACATAGTATTTTGAGAGTTGGGCCCAGCAACTAGATAGGAGTGGGATTAGGAGCTCTGGTGTCTCTACTCTTCTTGTAAGGACACCAGTTCTATTGGGTAGGGGCCCCACCCATAGGATCTCACTTAACCTTAATTATCTCCTAAAAGACCCTATCTCCAAATACAGTCAAATTGGTGGTTAGAGCTTCAACATACAGATTTTGCAAGGACAGGGTTCAGTTCATTACACTGGAATAATGGGAATTTCTAGTTCTTTGACTCCTTTACTTTCTCTTAATCCATCAAACCCCACCTACCACTGCCACCTATTTTTTTCTTTCCTCAGCCAGCTTTGAATCCAGAGTTCTTCACTTTAGTAGTAGTCCCATGAATCTGTAAATTCTTTCATCTGTTGTCTCTCCCGTCATAACTGCTTGACAAAATTCCAAGCTTAAGTAGACCCTACTCTCCATTTCTCCGTATCTGTACTACAACAGCCAAGAAGTTCTGGAAAAAGGCACACAATGTCCAAATGTTACGTCTCAATTTTCAATTCCTCCTTTCCAGGTCGCACCGTATCTTTTTCTTCCACATGTAGCCAAACTTCTTTAAAGAACTCTATACTCACAGTTTCTGTTTCCTCACTCCATATATTAGCTCCCTAGGGCTGCTGTAACACAGTACCACACACTTGGTAGTTTAAAACAACAGAAATCCACGTTCCTGTGGTTCTAAAAGCTTGGTGTCCAAAATCAAGATGTCAGCGTAGCTGTGCTCCCTCTGAATGCTCTAGGGAAGAATCCTTCCTTTTCTTCCTAGAACCTGGTGGTTGCCAGGAATCCTTGGTATTTTTTGGCTTGTAGGTGTGCTGTTTTAATCTCCATTTCTGACTTCACATGGTGTTTTCCTCTCTAATGTCTCTCTGTGTCCAAATTTTCCTCTGCATAAGGACAAGTGCCATGGATTCGGGTTTACCTAATCTAGTATGATCTCATCTTAACTTCACTGCATCTACAAAGACTATTTCCAAACAAGGTCATATTCACAAATTCCAGGTGGACATGAATTGGAGAGGGAGGAGGCAGATATTACTCAATCCCATACATTTCCCAAACTCCTAAACCCACTCCTATCTAGCCGCTGGGCCCAATTCTCAAAAAAATTTTACATACACACACACACTCACTCACCAAGGTCCTCCAAGCCTTTAAACCCAATGGGTTTGTCTTGGTTCTGGTCTCATTCATTCTCTTGGCCACATTGGAAGCAGTGGGGTGGAGTTTCTCAAGTCTCAGTTTGATAGACAAATCCAACAGTGGTCAAGCAGGGAACATAAATGAAGAAAATGAGTCAAGTGAAAATATGTCAACTAGAGAGCTCAGGGTCCATCTAGAGGGCGACCGCAACTCAGTTCCTGCTAGTTTTTGCCACGCTAGAATGAGAACTTAATGTAATCAGAGGTTCTAATAATTCTTTCCTTTGAATCCCAAAGTCCAGCAAGCCTCTTGCATAACTGGCATTCTGGAAATGTGAGTAGTGAATAATAAGGATGATAAAAACAAAAATTTAGGAGAGCAAGTAAGATCTGGAGTTTCTCTTCAGTTACTCATTTTCATCTTCTCTTGTTCTTTAACCCCCTCACCTTTTTTGCTGTATATATAAAAAAACATAGATTCTATAGAATCAACAACAATAGCATCAAGATCTTAAATTAGTGAAACACAACTAGGGAAATGTTAATTTTTTTTTTTTTTTTTTTTTTTTTTTAGTTGACACATCCTTCACATGATCTTTAAGACTATGCTTAGAATGTAAACAATGGAACTGGGAGAGTCCTATGTTAGTTCAGTGGAAATAATAGCACAGATTAAGAGTCCATAATATATTTCTTAGGAAATGAGTTAAAAAGTTAAAGTCCATTGTCTGTTAAGGAGGAGTGGTTCATGTCTTTATTTCGTGTTCAACAGGTCACTAAATGTGTGACCTCTGCATCTTTATCACCTAGCACAGCTGTCATGGAAATCTCTTCATTTTTTTTAGCCAACTGCAGTTTCACTTTCAAGGTTGTATTGATTTCATAGCATTTCATAGTTGGCACATCTCAACGTGAACCATAGATGCTATTTTGAATTCTCAATGCCTTTTATTAGATCTTTAAATCAATTACTACTAATATGATGAGAAATTCAGAGTTTTTCAACCACAGGCACTATTCTCAGAACTTCCACTTGACAGCATATGTGATTGGAAAATAGATGAATTGAACCCAAGTTTTCTGACTCCTAAATCAGGTTTCTTTCTAGTGAACTGTTCTACTTAATAGATGATAATTTCCTTTGATGTCTATAAGTTAAGTGAATCAGAGATCATAACATGAGTACTTTATCTTGGATTCACATGCTTATGTGAAAAGCGAATCTGAGATGAGAAAGAGGGCTGAGTTAGTTATGGTAGGGGTGGTGTAGTGGGGAGATAAGAATTTGGCAGGACAGAGAGGATTTGGGATGTTTACACTTTAACCCAAATTTACACGTGGACCCATGTCCCTTTTTATTTTTCTTTTTCCCTCTTAAAATTTTTTTCTTGTTCCTTCTCTCTCTGTCCCTTCCCCATTTCCTTCTTTTCTCGTTAGCCTACTATTTATAAAACCAAAGCATTTTTTTGTTTGTTGAATTTAGTGGATAAACTGTCTCCCTTGAATTATAATTAAATAGCAAATGCATGAGCATCTGTATATCTTTCTTACAAAAGATAAACATAATCTCTCTCTTTTTTTAAAAAACTATATAGTTCAGTGGTTTTTGTATATTCACAGAATTTGCAGCCATAACCACTATATAACTCCAGAACATTTTCATCATCTTAAATAAAACGCATCTGATATGATCCAGCAATTCTACTTCTGGGTATATACCCAAAAGAATTGAAATCAGGGTCTTGAAGAGGTATTTATGCATTCATGTTCACAGCAGCATTATTCACAATAGCCAAAGGTGGGAGCAACCCAAGTGTCCATGAATACATGAATATATGAACAAAATATGGTATATACATACAATGGAATTGTTTTCAGCCTTAAAAAGGCAATAAATTCTGACACCTGCTGCAACATGGATGAACCTTGAGGACATTATGCAAAGTGAAATAAGCCAGTTACAAAAAGACATACTGGATAATTCCACTTATATGAGGTACCTGGAATAGTTGAATTCATAAAAACAGAAAGTAGAATGGTGGTTTCCAGGCACTGGGGGGAAGGGGAAAAGATGAGTTAGTTTTTAATGGGTAGCAAAGTTTCAATTTTGCAAGATGGAAAGAGTTCTGGAGATGGGTGGTGGTGATGGTTGCACCATTGTGAGTGTACTTAATGCTACTGAACTGTGCTCTTGAAGATAGATAATTAATGCGTATTTTACCACAATTAAAAAAAAAAAAACTTTTTATCTATTAGCAGTCAGTTCCCATTCTCCTCTCTCCCAGCCCCTGGCATCCACTAATCTACTCTCTGTCTCTATAGTATGATTTGCCTATTCTGGATATTTAATATAAATGGAGTCATATATGTGGCCTTCTGTGTTTTGTTGCTTTCAGTAAGAATTATATTTTTAATATTCACTTGTGTGAATCAGTATTTCATTCTTTTTTTAAAACTTAAATTCAAGTTAATATGTAGTGTGGTATTGGTTTCAGGAGTAGAATTCAGTGATTCACCACTTACGTATAAACTCCTTGCTCATCACAAGTGCCCCCCTTAATGCCCATCACCCATTTAGCCCATTCCCCACCCACCTCTCCTCCAGCAACCCTCCGTTTGTTCTCTACAGATAAAATTAACTTATGGTTTGCCTCCCTTTCTGTTTTTATCTTATTTTTCCTTCCCTTCCCTATGTTTATCTGTTTGGTTTCTTAAATTCCACATATGAGTAAAATCATATGGTTTTTGTCATTCTCTGACTGACTTACTTTGCTTAGCATAATACATTCTAGTTCCATTTACATTGTTGCAAATGGCAAGATTTCATTTTTGCTGGCTGAGTAATATTCCTGTGCGTGTGTGTGTGTGTGTGTGTGTGTGTGTGTGTCTGTGTGTCTGTGTGTGTGTGTGCGTGTGTGTGTATACACAATGTGTGTTTGTGTGTGTGTGTATGTGTATAAATGCAGTGTGTGTGTATATATATATAGTCTACTTCTTCTTTATCCATTCATTGTTGATGGACATTTGGGCTCTTTCCATAATTTGGCAATTGTGATAATACTGCTGTAAATATTGAGGTGTATGTGTCCCTTTGAATCATCATTTTTGTATCTTCTGGATAAATACCCAATAGGGCAATTGCTGGGTGGTAGGGTAGTTCTATTTTTAACTATTTGAAGAACCTCTATATTGTTTCCCAGAGTAGCTGCACCAGTTTGCGTTCCCACCAACAGTGCAAAATGTTCCCCCTTCTCTGCATCCTTGCTGACATCTGTTGTTTCCTGAGTCCTGAGTTGTTAATTTTAGCCATTCTGACAGATATGAGGTGGTATCTGCATTGTGGTTTTGATTTGTGTTTCCCTGATGATGAGTGATATTGAGCATTTTTTCATGTGTCTGTTAGCAATCTATATGTCTTCTTTGAAGAAGTGTCTGTTCATGTCTTCTGCCCATTCTTAACTGGATTATTTAGTTTTGGGGTGTTGATTTTGGTGAGTTCTTCATAGATTCTGGATACTAGCTCTTTTTCCGATATGTCATTTGCAAATATCTTCTCCCATTCTATCAGTTACCTTTTAGTTTTGTTGATTGTTTCCTTTACTGTGCAGAAGTTTTTTATTTTGATGTAGCCCCAATAGTTCATTTTTGCTTCTGTTTCCCTTTCCTCAGAAACAAGTCTAGTAAGCAGTTGCTGCAGCCAAGGTCAGAGAGGTTGCTGCCTGTGTTCCCCTCTAAGATTTTGATGGTTTCCTGTCTTATATTTAGGTCTTTCATCCATCTTGAATTTATTTTTGTGTATGCGGTAAGAAAGTGGTGCAGTTTCGGGGCGCCTGGGTGGCATAGCGGTTAAGCGCCTGCCTTCGGCTCAGGGCGTGATCCTGGCGTTCTGGGATTGAGCCCCACGTCAGGCTCCTCCGCTAGGAGCCTGCTTCTTCCTCTCCCACTCCCCTTGCTTGTGCTCCCCCTCTCGCTGGCTGTCTCTCTCTCTGTCAAATAAATAAATAAAATCTTAAAAAAAAAATCTAAAAAAGAAAGTGGTGCAGTTTCATTCTTCTACATGTTGCTGTCCTGTTTTCCCAGCACCATTTCTTGAAGAGACTTTTTTCCATTGGATAGTCTTTCCTTTGTTGAAGATTCGTTGACCAAGATTAGTTGACCATATAGTTGTGGGTCCATATCTGGGTTATCTCTTCTGTTCCATTGATTTATGTGTCTGTTTTTATGCCAGTACATACTGTCTTGATGATTACATCTTTGTAATACAGCTTGAAGTCTGGGATTGTAATGCCTCCTGCTTTGCTTTTCTTTTTCAACATTACTTTGGGTATTCAGGGTCTTTTCTTGTTCCATACAAATTTTAGGATTAGTTGTTCTAGTTCTGTGAAAAAGGCTGGTGTCATTTTGATCAGGATTGCACTGAATGTGTAGATTGCTTTGGGCAGTATAGATATTTTAACAATGTTTGTTCTTCCAATCCATGAGCATGGAATGTTTTTCCATTTCTTTGTGTCTTCAATTTATTTCATAAGTGTCCTGTAGTTTTAAGCATACAGATCCTTTACCTATTTGGTTAGGTTTATTCCTGGGTATCATGGTTTTTGGTGCAATTACAAATGGGATTGATTCCTTAATTTCTCTTTCTTCTGTCTCATTGTTAGTATATAAAAATACAACTGATTTCTGTGCACTGATCCTATATCCTGCCACATTGCTGAATTCCTGTACGAGTTCTAGTAATTTTTTGGTGGAGTCTTTCAGGTTTTCTACGTAGAGTATCATGTTTGTGAAAAGTGGAAGTTTGACTTCTTCCTTGCTGATTCAGATGCCTTTTATTGTCTGATTGCTGAGGCGAGGACTTCTAGTCCTATGTTAAATATTTATAGTGAGAGTGGACATCCCTGTCATGTTCCTGACCTTAGAGGGGGAAAAAAACTGAGAGCTTTTCCTCATTGAGGATGATATTAGCTGTGGGTCTTTTGCATATGGCCTTTATGATATTGAAATATGTTTCTTCTATCCCTACTTTCTTGAGGGTTTTAATCAAGAAAGCATGTTGTATTTTGTCAATGCTTTTTCTGCATCTTTTCACAGGATCATATGGTTCTTATCCTTTCTTTTGTTAATGTGGTGTATCATGTTGATTGATTTGCAGATATTGAATCACCCCTGCAGCGGGGAATAAATCCTGCTTGATCATGGTGAATAATCCTTTTAATGTACTGTTAGATCCAATTAGCTAGTTTCTTGTTGAGAATTTTTGTATCCATGTTCATCAGGGACATTGGTCTGTAAGTTTCCTTTTTAGTGGGGTCTTTATGTGGTTTTGGGATCAAGGTAATGCTGGCTTCATAGAATGAGTTTGGAAGTTTTCCTTCCATTTCTATTTTTTGAAACAGTTTCAGAAGAATAGGTATTAATTCTTTAAATGTTTCATTGAATTCCACTGGGAGGCCATCTGGCCCTGGACTCTGGTTTTTTGGGAGATTTTTTTTTCTTTCTTTTGTTTTTTTCCCCAGAGTTAGGATTTATTTATTTATTTATTTATTTATTTATTAAATTTAATTAATGATTTTTTATTATATTATGTTAATCACCATACAGTACATCCCGGTTTCCGATGTAAAGCTCGATGATTAGTTAGTTGCGTATAACACCCAGTGCACCATGCAATACGTGCCTCCCTACCCATCACCAGTCTATCCCATCCCACCCCCCCCCTCTGAGGCCCTCAGTTTGTTTCTCATACTAGTCCATGGTCTCATGTTTCATTCCCCTAGTTACCCCCCTTTCTTTATCCCTTTCTTCCCTACCGATCTTCCTAGTTCTTATGTTCCATAGATGAGAGAAATCATATGATAGTTGTTCTTTCTCTTGACTTATTTCACTTAGCATTATCTCTCCTCAATTTGCCCATGTTGCAGCAAATGTTGATCGTTCTTTCTGATAGCTGAGTAATATTCCATTGTATATATGGACCACACCTTCTTAATCCAGTCATCTGTTGAAGAGGCATCTCGCTCCTTCCACGATTTAGCTATTGTGAGACATTGCTGCTATGAACATTGGGGTGCATATGGCCCTTCTCTTCACTACGTCTGTATCTTTGGGGTAAACACCACTAGTGCAATATGGCTGATCGAGGTAGCTCAATTTTTAACTTTTGGGACCTCCACACTGTTTTCCAGAGTGGCTGTACCACTTGCATTCCCACCAACAATGTAGGAGGGATCCCTTTCTCCACATCCTCTCCAACAATTGTTGTTTCTTGCCTTGTCTATTTTTGCCATTCTAACTGGCGTAGGTGGTATCTCAGTGTGGTTTTGATTTGAATTTCCTGATGGCTAATGATTTTGAACATTTTTTTCATGTGTCTGTTAGCCATTTGTATTCTTCATTGAAAATGTCTGTTGTTCATATCTTGTCCCATTTTTTGATTTGTTTGTTTCTCGTGTATTGAGTTTGAGAAGTTCTTTGTAGATCTTGGATACCAGTCCTTTATCTGTAGTGTCTTTACAAATATATTTCTCCTTCATTCTGGCTCTTAGTGTTTTGTTGACTGTTTCCTTGGCTGTGCAGAAGCTTTTTATCTTGATGAAGTCCCATAGTTCATTTTATCTTTTTGTTTCTCTTGCCTTTGAGATGGTCATGAAAATGTTGCTTTGGCGATGTCATAGAGGTTGCTGCCTATTTCTCCTCTAAATTTGATGGATTCCTGTCTCACATCGAGTCTTTCATCCATTGGAGTTTATTTTTGTGTATGGTGAGAGGTGGTAAGTTTCATTCTTTTGCATGTAGCTGTCCAATTTTCCCGCGAGCACCATTTATTGAAGAGACTGTCTTTTCCCCACGGATGTTTTCCTGCTTTATCAAATATTGTTGCCCAAAGGCCGAGGGTCCATTTCTGGGTTCTCTATTCTGTTCCATTGGTCTATGTGTCTGTTTTTTGCCAGTACCATGCTGTCTTTGTGGATCACAGCTTTGTAGTACAGTTCGAAATCCGGCATTGTGATGCCCCCTGACTTTTTTTTTCCTTTTCAACAGTTCCTTGGAGCCACTAGGGGCCTTTTTCTGTTTCCATACAAATTTAAGGACTATTTGTTCCAGTTCTTTGAAAAATGTCCTTGGTATTTTGATCGGGATAGCATTGAAAGTGTAGATTGCTCTGGGTAGCATAGACATTTTAACTCTTTATTTTTCCTATTCATGAGCATGGAATATTTTTCCATGTTTTTATGTCTTCTTCAATGACTTTCATCAGTGTTCTGTAGTTTCTTGAGTATAGATGCTTTACCTCTCTGGTTAAGTTAAATCCAAGATATCGTATGATTTTTGGTGCTATTGTAAATGAAATCGATTACCTAATTCCTCTTTCTTCAGTCTCATTATTCGTGTATAGAAATGCAACTGATTTCTGAGCATTGATTTTGTATCCCGCCACATTACTGAATTGCTCTATAACTTCTAGTAGTTTGGGAGTGGAGTCATTTGGGTTTTCCATATAGAGTATCATGTCATCTGCGAAGAGAGACATTTTGACTTCTTCTCTGCCGATTTGGATACCTTTGATCCGTTTTTGTTGTCTGATTGCTGTTGCAAGGACTTCTAGTACTATGTTGAATAATAGTGGCGAGAGTGGGCATCCTTGTCGTGTTCCTGATCTTAAGGGAAAGGCTTCCAGCTCTTCCCCATTGAGAATAATATTTGCTGTAGGCTTTTCATAGATGGCTTTTATGAAATTGAGAAATGTATTTGGGAGATATTTGATTACTGATTCTATTTCTTTGCTGGTTGTGTGTCTGTTCAGGTTTTCTATCTCTTCCTTTTTAAGTTTTGGTAGTTTTTGTGTTTCTAGGAATGCATCCATTTCTTCCAGATTGCCTAATTTGTTGGCATATAATTGCTCATAATATTCTCTTCTAGTTGTTTGTATTTCTGTGGTGTTGGTTGTGATCTCTCCTCTTTCATTCATGATTTTATTAGTTTGGGTCCTTTCTCTTTGTTTTGATAAGTCTGGCAAGGAGTTTATCAATTTTGTTAATTCTTTCAAAGAACCAGCTCTTAGTTTTGTTGATCTGTTCTACTGTTTTTTAGTTTGTTTGTTTGTTTGTTTTTTTAAAGATTTTATTTATTTATTTGACAGAGATAGAGATAGCCAGCGAGAGAGGGAACACAAGCAGGGGGAGTGGGAGAGGAAGAAGCAGGCTCACAGCAGAGGAGCCTGATGTGGGGCTCGATCCCATAACGCCGGGATCACGCCTGAGCCGAAGGCAGACGCTTAACTGCTCTGCCACCGAGGTGCCCCTAGTTTGTTTGTTTCTATATCATTTATTTCTGCTCTAATCTTTATTATTTCCCTTCTGCTGGCTTTAGGCTTCACTTGCTGTTCCTTTTCTAGCTCCTTTAGGTGTAAAGTTAGGTTGTGTATTTGAGACTTCTGTTTCTTGAGGAAGGCCTATAATACTATATATTCCCCTCTTATGATCACCTTTGCTGTGCCCCAAAGGTTTTCAGCTGTCATGTTTTCATTTTCGTTTGCTTCCATGTATTTTTTATTTCTTCTTTAATTTCCTCGTTATCCCATTCATTCTTTAGTAGGGTGTTCTTTAACCTTCATGTATTTGTGGTCTTTTCAAATTTTTTTCTTGTGGGTGACTTCAAGTTTCATAGTGTTGTGGTCTGAAAATGTGTATGGTATGATCCCAATCTTTTTGTACTGGTTGAGGCCTGATTTGTGACTCAGTATGTGATCTGTTCTGGAGAATGTTCCACGTACACTTGAAAAGAATGTGTGTTCTGATATAGGATGAAATGTTCTGAATATATCTGTTCAGTCCATGTGGTCCAGTGTGTCATTCAAGGTCATTGTTTCCTTGTTGATCTTTTGCTTAGATGATCAGTCTGTTGCTGTAAATGGGGTGTTAAAGTCCCCTACTATTATTGTGTTATTATCAATATGTTTCTTTAAGTTTCTTAATAATTGATTTATATATTTGGCTGCTCCCAAGTTGGGGGCATAAATATCCACAATTTTTAGATATTCTTATTGGATAGACCCCCTTATTGTGATATAGTGCCCTTCTTCATCTCTTATTACAGTCTTTGATTTAAAATCTAGTTTGTCCGGTATGAGTATGGTCACTCCAGCTTTCTTTTGATATCCATTAGCATGATAGATGGTTCTCCACCCCCTCAATTTCAATCTGGAGGTGTCTTTGAGTCTAAAATTAGTCTCTTGTAAGCTGCATATCAGTGGGTCTTGTGTTTTTCATCCATTCTGATACCCTATGTCTTTGGTTGGAGCATTTAGTCCATTTACATTCAGAGTGATTATTGAAAGATACAAATTTAGTGTCATTGTGTTACCTATAGAGGTGGTGTTTCTGTTGATGTTCTCAGTTCTTTTCTAGTCTTTGTTGCTTTTGGTCTTTTTTTCCCCCCTCAAAGAGCCCCCCTTATTATTTCTTGCAGGACTGTTTTTTTAATCCATTCTAATAACCATTTTTTTATCCGTTCTAATAAGCTATGTCTTTTGATTAGAGCATTTAGTCCACTTACATTCAGAGTGATTATTGATAGATCTGAATTTAGTGCCATTGTATTACCTGTAAAGTTGCTCTTCCTGTAGATTGTTGCTGTTGCTTTCTAGTCTTCATTGCTTTTTGTCTCTCTTTCTCACGCAAACTGTCCCCTTTACTATTTCTTGCAGTGCTGGTTTAGTGTTAACAAACTCCTTTTGTTTTTGCTTGTCTTGGAAACTCTGTATCTCTCCTTCTATTCTATGGCAGCTTCGCTGGATATAGTATTCTTGGCTGCATATTTTTCTCATTTAGCATGTTGAATATATCATGCCACTCTCTTCTGGCCTGCCACATTTCTGCATATCCTGCTAACTTTATGTGTCTAACCTTGTAGGTTAAGGATTTTTTGTCCCTAACTGCTTTCAGAATTCTCTTTCTCTTTGTATTTTCCAAGTTTCACTATGATATGTCTTGGTGTTGACCTGTTTTTGTTGATTTTGAAGGGAATTCTCTGTGCCATTTGGATATGAATGCCTCTTTCCTTCCCAGATTAGAGATGTGCTCAGCTATAATTTGTTCAAATAAACCTTCTGCCCCCTTTTCCTGCTTTTCTTCTGGGACTCCTGTGATACAGATATTACTGTGTTTTGTGGAATCACTGCATTCTCAAAGTCTATGTTCATAATCTAATTGTTTTCTTTCCCTCTTCTTTTCAGCTTCATTATTTTCCATTATTTTATCTTCTATATCACCTATGTGTTCCTCTGCTTCTTCCATCCCCATTGTGATTACATCCAGTTGGTTTCACATCTCAGTTATAGCACTTTTTATTTCAGCCTGACTGGCTTTTAGGTCTTTAGTGTCTGCAGCCAGGGTTTCTCTGGTGTCTTCTATGCTTCTTTCAAGCCCAGCTAGTATTCTTATGACTGTTGTTCTAAATTCTTGTTCAGATATATTGTTTATATCTGTTTTGAATAAATCCCTGGCTGTGATTTCTTCCTGATCTTTCTTTTGTGGAGAATTCCTCAATCTTATCATTATGTCTAGGTTTCTGTCTTTTGCATCTTGTAAAAGCTTGTTATGTTTCCTGCTCCTGAGAATAATACTATATTAAGAAGGAGTCATACACTGTCCAGGGTCTGGTGCTCAAGGAGGTGTTTCTGGTGTATGTGGTATGCACTCTGCTGTTGTGTTTTGACTGGTCCTTCCTACAGGCCAGTCCTCTTCAGAGTTCCTCTTTGCTTGCAGTGGTGAGTGTTTGGACTTTTGACTAGGTGTGCTTTGATTTGTTTGTTAAGATAAGCCTGATTAAAGAAAAAAAAAAAGCCTGATTCAAGAAAAGTGAAAAGGAATAAAAAAGCAAACAAACAGATAAGCAAAAAATGATATTACTGATTCCAAATAAAAAGAAAGAAGAAAAAAATATAGGGAAGCCTGATCCAAAAGATGAAAATGAAAACAGGAAATAAACCTACAACGCAACAAATGAACAAAAAGCTATAAGCCTGATTCCAAAGAAAAAAGAAAATTAAAAAAGTAAAAAAAATAAAAAATAAGAAAAAATAAAAAGAAGGCCTAGTCCTATTTCCACTAGAACTAAAGCGACACTTTGGAGCCTTCTATGCTCAGTAGACTTGGAAAATGAAGGGGGCCCGTGTCAGTCTTCTGAGAGAAAGGCCCATTGCACTGGCTCAGTTAGTAAAGATGTGCCTGCCAGGTACGGGGGTGGGGTTTGGTGTAAGCAACTCCAGCCTCCACTGGAAGTGTGTCTTTCTCTCTGAAGTCTGACTATGCTGGCGGGTGGGGGCAGGGGTGGAAGATGGCATTATCCCCACCCTCTCATGTCCGGGAGGGGAACTCCCAGCCACCACTGTTCAGGAGGCCCTCACAGAAAAGTGAACAATTCCCTCCTGTGTCCTAGTCCCTCATCAGATCCCTGCCCTCAATCTGTCTGTGCCTAGGTTGTTGGCATGCCTGGTCCACAGTTGTCCTGTGTTTTATCTCTGGGTTGGGATTTAAAGCTCCGAATCTTAAAGGACCTAGCAAGGCACAGACCCACTTTCCTCCCCTGGAGGAGATCCTCGCTGTGCTGTGCCCAGCACTGTTCTTTTCCAGAAAAGCTGTTGCATAGCCACAGAGGTGCCTGGAGTCTATGGTGAAGTACAGCAAAAAGCTGTGACCAGACTACCTGCCTTCTGTGCACGCTTCTGTCCCCTGCTGTTGAGTGGCAGCTCAGTAGTGCCTGACAGGTCCTTCACCCTTAGAGAGGCAATATAACCTCTTCCAAATGTACTCTAGGAAGTAGAATGTTCCTTCTCTTCTGGTGAGACCCAGGGGCTCCCCACACCACAGCATCTTGCATGAACCCTACATGCTGCTCTGTCTCTTGCTTTCCCCTTCTCTCCCTGAGGTCTCTCTGTGAAAAGGGCTCCCTCTTCTCCCTGGCACCACAGCTTTTCTCTCCCCCAATTTATGTCTCCAAACCTCACATCTGCCATGTTCTCTCCTTCCACCTGTGCAGATTGCTTTTTAATCCTCAAATCAATTTCCTAGTTGTTCAAAATGATTTGATGTTGATCTAGCTGTGTTCAAGGGTCAAGGCAAGCCCAGGGTCCCCCTACTATTCCACCATCTTAACTCTTTTGGTCCAGTATTTCACTCTCTTTTATGATCAAATGATATTCTATTGTATGAATATACCACATTTTTAAAATCCATTCATCAGTTAATGGACATTTGATTTGTTTCCACTTTTTGGCTATTGTGACTAATGCTATGAACATTTGTGTACAGGTCTTTGTGTGGACGTGCATTTTAATTTCTTCTTGGTAAATACCAAGAGAGGAAATAACTGGGTCATATGGTAATTCTATGTTAAACATTTTGAGGAACCATCAAACTGTTTTCTAAAGTGGCTGCACCATTTAACATTCCCACCAGCAGTGTATGAGTGTTCTAGCTTCTCCACATCCTCATCGGCACTTGTTATAGTCTGTCTTTTTTTTTTTTCCTTCAAAGATTTTATTTATTTATTTAAGAGAGAGAGAGAACAAGCAGTGGGGAGGGGGAGAGAGAGAGAAGCAGACTCTCCACTGAGCAAGGAGCCTGATGTGGGGCTCGATCCCAGGACCCTGGGATCATGACCTGAGCTGAAGGCAGACGCTTAATGACTGAGCCACCCAGGTGCCCCTAGTCTGTCTTTTTGATCATAGCCATCCTAGTGTGTGTGAAATGTTATGTTATCGTGGGTTTGATTTGCATTTTCCTAATGATTAATGACATTGAACATTTTTTCGTGTGCTTATTGGCCATTTGTATATCTTCTTTGGAGAAATGTTATTAGAATCCTTGGCCCTTTTCAGGGTTATTTGTCTTTTACTTATTGACCTATAAGAGTTCTATTTTCGTAATAAGACTCTTATTGAATTTGTAACTTGAAAATATTTTATCTCATTCTGTGAATTGTCTTTTAAAACTTTCTTAATTATCTTTTGAAGTAATAAACTTTTTAATTTTGGTGTGGTTTATCTATTTTTCTTTTGTCACTTGTCATATCTAAGAAACTATTGCCTAACCCAAGATCACAAAGCTTTATGCCAATATTTCCTTCTAAAAGCTTTATGGTTTTAGTGAAGACATTTAGGTCTGCAATCCATTTTGAGATAGGGGTTCATTCGTTCATTTGTTTACATATGCATATCCAATTGTTTCATCACTCTGTATTGTAAAGACTGTCTTTGTCGCTTTGAATTTTCTTGGCACTTTAGTTAAAAATCAGTGGATGATAAAAGTAAGAGTTTACTTCTGGGCTCTCAGTTTTATCACATTGACCTATATGTCCATCCTTATGCCAGTGGCACACTTTCTTGGCTACTCTAGCTTTGTAGTAAGTTTTGAAATCGGAAAGTATGAGCGCTCCAACTTTGTTCTTTTTTTTTTAAAGATTGTTTACTTTGGGCCCTTTGCATTTCCACATGTTTTTGGATTAGCTAGCCAATTTCTGCATATAAGTCAGTATGGACTTTTGATAAGAATTGCATTGAATCTATAGGTCAATTGGGGAGTATTGCTATTTTAACAATATGGTTCTCCTAAGCCATGAATATGGGCTGTCTTTCAAACTCTTTTCAGCGTATAGGTCTTGCGCTTCATTGCTTAAATTTACTACTAAGCATTTTGTTCCTTTTGATGCTAGTAAGAATGAACATTTTTTCTTAATTTCATTTTCAGACTATTCATTGCCAGTGCATAAAAAGACAGTTGATTTTTGTTTCTCCTGTATCCTGTGACCTTGCTGAATTAATTTATTAGTTTTAGTATTTTTTTAGTGGATTCATTAAGATTTTCTCTATACAAGATCATGTTGTTTTTGAAAGAAAGTTACACTTCTTTTTTCCAATCTGGATGGCTTTTTCCCCTTTCAGGTTTTTATTTAAATTCCAGTTAGTTACCATACAGTGTAGTATTAGTTTCAGGTATAGAATTCAGTGATTAATCACTTACATACAATACCCAGCACTCGTCACAAGTGCTCTCCTTAATACCCATCACCTATTTTACCCATCACTCACCCATCTCCCCTCTGGTAACCCTCAGTTTGTTCTCTACAGTTAAGAGTCTGTTTCTTGGTTTGTCTCTCTCTTTCCATGCCCCCCTCATTCATCTGTTTTGTTTCTTAAATTCTACAGATTAATAAAATCATATGGTATTTGTCTTTCTTTGATTAACTTATTCTGCTTAGCATAATACTCTCTAGCTCCATCCATGTCAGTGCAAATGGCAAGATTTCATTCTCTTTTATGGCTGAGTAATATTCCATTATATACATAACATATCTATTTTATACACACACACACACACATATGTATATATACCACATCATTTTTATCTATTCATCAATTGATGGACACTTGGGCTCTTTCCATAATTTGGCTATTGTTGATAATGCTGCTACAAACATCAGGGTGTATGTATCCCTTCGAATCAGTATTTTTGTATCCTTTGGGTAAATACCTAGTAGTGCAATTGCTAGGTGGTAGGGTAGTACTGTTTTTAACTTTTTGAGGAAACTCTATGCTGTTTCCCAGAATGGCTGCACAATCTAGGTGGCTTTTATTTCTTTTATTTACTTAATTGCCCTGGCTTGAACTTCCAGTACATTGTTGAAGGGAAGTGGTAAAAGTAGACATAGCTTTTCCTCAATGAGGAAATGTGAACCTAACAGTGAGGCAGTATTTAATATGGACAACATTAGGAAGTATAGTGCAATGGTTAAGAAAAAGTATTTTGGAATTAGAAAGTCCTAGATTCAAATCTCAGTTATTTCATTTATGTTTTTTGTAACTTTGGGCAAGATAATTAATCTCTATCAACCTTAGTTATTGAGTGTATAATAAGGGAATTGTAAATCTAATTCATAGTTTTGTTATGAGGGTTAAGTAAATGAATGCATATAAAGCATTGAACCGAATGCCTAATGTTATGCCTAGCAACATTAGATAAATGTAATCCATTATTATCATTATTGTACAACTCTATACCTTCTTAAAACATTTGGGTTATTATTAACATTATATTTCTATATTTTCCCACATTATCTTTTTTTCAACTGTGTCCTGGGGACTTCTGATTACTTATTTAGATCATTATTAATATTCCTTTTGTGGTCACTTATCTTTCTCCCTGCTGCAGCAATAAATGAATTAAACAGTAAGCTGGCTAATGTTGGCAATATTATATGTCTATTTAATTTTTCCATTGCTTTAGAAAAGTGAGATATTAAATATAGACTACTGTTGGCACCTTTCACATTGCAGGGATTGTGTCTTAAAAAGAGCTAAAGAAGATTATTTAATATTTTATTTATATTTTACATGATATTCTTGGACAGTTTTATTCAGCAACATGATTGCAAGTGCTCTTTATTTACCAAGAGCTCCACAATTTTCATTCCTAACCTATACTCTCTCCATTCTCCTGAACCTTCACCTCTTTCTCCTGAACTTACAATTTCCTCATGAATACCCTGTTATTTTCTCAACTAATGTCACGACATTCCTTCTCTCCTCAAATGCACTTCTTTTCCAGTATTGGTTATGGCATGCTCATCTCAGAGGTAGTTAATTCATGTGGCCATTTAAGTCCAAAAAACTTGGTATCATTCTCTCCCTCATTATCTGTGCCCACTTACTTACTAACTCACTGTTACTTTGAAGTAAAGTATGCCTTAACTTTATTTTTAATTTGTCCCTACATCTCCTCCCCACTGTCTTACCAACAGCTGCTGTTTTTATTCAAGCCTTTGCTGGGGCTAATTCAATGATCTTCTAATCAGTTTCTCTATCTGCAGTTTCTTCTTACATAATCTGCATTGTGTTCTGCATACCAGCCACAATACTTATTTTTCTAAAGCATATCTCTTATCATATGGGTTCCCTGCTAGAAACTTCAGTGGCTTCCTATCTCCTAGATAAAGCCTAAATCTTCTCCCAACTCCTTAGCACAGTGTAGAAAGCCACACAAAATCTATGCCAGATCTGCTTTTCTAACTTTTTTTTCCTGCCACTCTCTTGTACAGCCTTATCTTTGCTATCACTTTTGAAGGAGGAAGGATGCAATGTTGGATAACTTGTCATGTGTTTCATTTGAATTCTTGTTATTCTCAGACCATGCCATAATTTTTCATGCCTCTGTATGTAGCACATTATTTCTTCTACTTGGAGTCCTTCTTTTATGTGTAGACATGTTTCTGACTCTATGCTTCCAAGACTTCTGACTCTATTCATATCTCTTATAGCTCATCGGAATAACTTACTACTTTTTTTTTTTTTTTTTTTTTTTTTACAAGCCTGTGTTACCCCTAGTCTGTGAGTGCTCTCAGAACCAGGACTTGGCCTTGTTTCTGTTTCTTTATTTTATTTTATTTTATTTTATTTTATTTTATTTTATTTTTTTAAAGATTTTATTTATTTATTTGACAGAGAGAGAGACAGCCAGCGAGAGAGGGAACACAAGCAGGGGGAGTGGGAGAGGAAGAAGCAGGCTCCCAGTGGAGGAGCCTGATGTGGGGCTCGATCCCAGAACGCTGGGATCACGCCCTGAGCCGAAGGCAGACACCTAATGAATGAGCCACCCAGTCGCCCCTGTTTCTGTTTCTTTAGACACTAACAGTGTAGTGCCTGGGACATTGGCATTTTAATAAATACTTGTTGAAAAATGAATAAATGAATGAATGTAAAACACAGGGGGCATCTAGCAGTTTATATTCTGCTGATACATTGTGATAATACTTTATATGGTTTTAAGTGAAATGTGACTGAGGGATTTTTAGGCTTCAGTAGACTGTTACATGTATTCTTGTGATATTTGACATGTTAATCTTATGGAAATGGATTAATTACAAATGCTATTTCAAAGGACTTAATTTCTTATCATAAGGTCATTGCTAAAGGATAAAGTTGATGAGGTTGTGCTGAATAATAATGTGCAAGTCACACTTCTCTGGATGATCAAGCTGTGATTATAATAAAAAGGAGAAAGATTTGATGTGGGTTTGAGATTCTTCTTACTGGTAATAACAGCTCTGTTAGCATGTGGATGCTGCTGATTAAAATTTTTAAGCATTTCATAGTTTAAGGTTACTCATGTTGATCATTATTTTTTTTAAAAAAAGCATAGGAACTGAGGGAGGAGGGAAGATGGTGGAAAAGTAGGGGACCCTCGTTTTATCTGGTCCCTTGAATTCAGCTAAATATCTATCTAATCATTCTGAACACCAGGGAATTCAACCTGAGATCTAAGAAAAGAATTGCTGCAATTCTACAAATAGAAAATCGACCACTTTTTGCAAGGTAGGGGGTGCAGAGAAGTGAATCTGAGGGGATATATCAAAAGATAAACCTTGGGGGGAGGGAGCCTCTCATAGCTGACCACTGGAAGGTGATATAGCAGCAGAGTGCCAAATCAGAACTTTTAGAAGTCTGCTCCTATAAGGGACATCCCTGCCTGTGAAAGGTCCTCAGGTGGCAAAGTGGGGCAGAACCCTAGATGGGACAGTATAGTCTCAGGATCCCCAGGGTCACAGAACGAATGGGGGTGCCTAAGTGCGGTAGAGTTCCCAAGTATTGGAATGGAGAAGCCAGCTACAATTAGCAAGCCCTGGAGTGGCCTCTCAGCTAGGAGTTGCCATAAACCATGAACCGTGGCACATCCCATGACTGCTGTCCAAACAGGGGCCCCGCAAGCAGCCAAACTGCAGTGAGATCCTTCTCCTTCCCCTGGGAGGAGTGGTGGAGGTGTGTGCACAATGGGGCAACCGCTCCCCCAGTAGGGGCCCAGAAAGCAGAGCGGCAGTGGTGAGACCCCCTGCCCTCCCCTGGGAGGATTGGTGTGGGTGTGCACCACAGGAGTCTGCAGAGTTCGGGCACACAAAAGTGATTGACTACTTTTCCATGAGGATGCACTGAGGAGTAGAGACCTCGATAGTTTAGCTCCAGGGCTGGAGATGGGGCACCACCACTTTTATTTTATTTTCATCCTCTAAATCAGCTCAGAAAGCCTTCAGGAAACAAAAGCCACACAGAGCAACCTGAAGCAACTTACACTGAACCCAGCCCTCTGGCAGGAGGTGGTGCAACTCTTCCCAGGCAGACACTTGAGAACCAGAGCAACAGGCCTCTCCCTGAGAAGACCAGCTGGAATATAAGGCTAATACCAAGTTTATGGATCATACAGAACTGAAAAACTCCTCAGCTAGGGGAAAATAGTATATAGAATTCTAGTTTTTTTTCATGATTCTTTAGTCTTTCAGTTTAATTTTTTTCTTTTTTCTGTCTTCAACTAGCTTCTTACTTTATTAGCTCTTTTTTAAAAGTCTTTTTAACATTTTCATGTTTACATTTAAATTTTATAGATATATTCTTCACTTTGGTTTCCTTTCACTGTATTCAATTTTATTTTTGTTTTTATATGAATTTTTCTTTCTTTATAATTTTGGGATCAGGTGTCTTTTAACAAATAGACCAAGATACACCCAGGACCAAATGTATCACCCTGTTTTGTCTACTCATTCGGTTATATTCTCTATTTCTCCCCCCTTTTTCTCTTTTTTTCTTTCTGAACTCTTTTGACTTGCTTAGTGTATATTTTGCTGGAGTCATGGTTGATATTTTCATTTTTTATTTCTTTTTTGTTCTCTTGTTCATCTATTCTTCTCTGGACAAAATGACCAGAAGGAAAAATTCCCAGAAAAAAGAAAAATAGGTAGTACTCACTGCTAGAGACTTAATAAACATGGATATTAGTAAAATGTCAGAGCTAGAATTCAGAATGATTATAAAGACAGTAGCTGAGCTTGAAAAAAGCATAGAAGATACTAGAGAATCCCTTTCTGGAGAAATAAAAGAACTAAGAACTAATCAGGTTGAATCAAAAAGGGTATTGCTGAGATGCAATCAAGAATGGAGGCTCTTACTGCTAGGATAAATGAGCAGAAGAGAGAATAAATGGTATAGAAGATAAAATTATGGAGAATAAAGAACCTGAGCAAAAGAGAGATAAAATTACTGGACCATGAGGGGAGGATTTGAGAGATGAGCAATACTATAAAGAGAATTAGAATTATTGGGGTCCCAGAGGGAGAGGAAAGAGAGAGAGGGGCAGAAGGTATATTTGAGCAAATTATAGTTGAGAACTTCCCTAATCTGGGGAAGGAAATAGACATTCAAGTCCAGAAGGCACAGAGAACACCCTCAAAATCAATAAAAATAGATCAACACCCTGAGGTATAATAGTGAAGCTTGCAAGTCTCAGGGATAAAGAGAAAATCCTAAAAGCAGCGTGAGACAAGAGGTAGGAATTTTAGACTGGCAGCAGACCTATCCACAGAGTCCTGGCAGACCAGAAAGGCTGGCATGATATATTCACGGTGCTAAGTGAGAAAAACATGCAGCCAAGAATACTTTATCCAGCAAGGCTGTCATTCAGAATGGAGGGAGAGATAAAGAGCTTCCAGGACAAACAGAAACTAAAAGAATTTGTGATCACTAAACCAGCCCTGCAAAAAATATTAAAGGGGAATCTGTAAGCAAAGAGAGAGCCCAAAGGTAACATAGACCAAAGAGGAACAGAAACAATACACAGAAACAGTGATTTTACAGATGATATAATGGCACTAAATTCATATCTTTCAATAGTTACTCTGAATGTAAATAGGCTAAATGCCCCAATCAAAAGACACAAGGTATCAGATTGCATAAAAAAGCAAGACCCTTTGATATGCTGTCTACAAGAGACTCATTGTAGATGCAAAGACACTTCCAGACTAGAATGTGAGGGGGTGGAGAACAATTTATCATGCTAATGGACCTCGAAAGAAAGCTGGGGTAGCAAACCTTATATCAGAAAAATTAGATTTTAAACCGAAGACTGTAGGAAGGAGGAAGAGAGACACTATATCATACTTAAAGAGTCTATCCAACAAGAAGATCTAGCAATTATAAATATTTATGTTCCTAACTTGGAGCAGCCAATTATATAAACCAATTAACAAGAAAATTAAACAAACACATTGATAATTATACAATAATAGTAGGGGACTTTAACACCCCACTCACTGAAATGAACAGATCATCTAAGCAGAAGATCAACAAGGAAACAGGGCTTTGAATGACACACTGGACCAGATGGACTTCACAGATATATACAGAGCATTCCATCCTAAAGCAACAGAATACACATTCTTCTCTAGTGCACGTGGAACATTTTCCAGAATAGATTACATTCTGGGTCACAAATCAGGCCTCAACTGGTACCAAAAGACTGGAATTATTCCCTGCATATTTTCAGACCACAATGCTTTAAAACTTGAACTCAATCACAAGAGGAAATTTGGAAGGAACTCAACTACTTGGAGGTTAAAGAACATCCTACTAAAGAATGAATGGGTCACCCAGGAAATTAAAGAGGAATTAAAAAAATCATGGAAACAAATGAGAATGAAAACATGACTATTCAAACCTTTGGGATGCAGCAAAGGCAGTGCTGAGAGGGAAGTATATTGCAACACAAGCCTTTCTCAAGAAACTAGAAAAGTTTCAAATACACAAGCTAAACTTACACCTAAAGGAGCCAGAGAAAGAACAGCAAATAGAGCGTAAACCAAGCAGGAGACAAGAAATAATAAAGATTAGAGCAGAAATCAATAGAAATAGAAATAGAAATGAAAAGAACAGTAGAACAGGTCAACAAAACTAGGAGCTGGTTCTTTGAAAGAATTAATAGGATTGATAAACCCCTGGCCAGACTTATCAAAAAGAAAAGAGAAAGGACTCAAATAAATAAAATCATGAATGAAAGAGGAGAGTTCACAACCCACAATGAAGAAATACAGATAATTATAAGAACATACTGTGAGCAACTATATGCCTACAAATTAGGCAACCTGGAAGAAATGGATGTGTTCCTAGAAATTTGTAAACTACCAAAACTGAAACAGGAAGAGTAGAAAACCTAAGCAGACCCATAACTGCAAGGAAATTTAAAAAGTAATAAAAAATCTCCCAACAAACAAGAGTCCAGGGCTGGATGGCTTCCCAGGGGAATTCTACTAAACCTTTAAAGAAAAACTAATACCTTCCTCTGAAGCTGTTTCAAAAAATAGAAATGGAAATAAAATCTTAAAAAAAAAAAGAAAAAAGAAATGGAAGGAAAACTTCCAAACTCTATGAGACCAGCATTTCCTTGACCCCAAAACCAAAGACCCCACGAAAAAGAAGAATTACACAGCAATATTCATGGTGAACATGGATGCCAAGTTACTAGCCAATAACATCCAACAGCACATTAAAAGGATTATTCACTATGACCAAGTGGGATTTATTCCTGGGCTGCAAGGGTGGTTCAACATTCATAAATCAATCAACGTGATACATTACATTAATAAAAGAAAGGACAAGAACCATTCGATCCTCTCGATAGATGCAGAAAAAGCATTTGACAAAGTAGAGCATCATTCCTGAGTAAAACTCTTCACGGTGTAGGGATAGAGGGAACATACCTCAATATCACAAAAGCCATATATGATAAGCCCACAGTGAATATCATTCTCAATGGGGAAAAACTGAGAGCTTTTCCCATAAGGTCAGGAACAAGGCACTGATGTCCACTATCACCACTGCTGTTAAACACATTACTAGATGTCCTAGCTTTAGTAATCAGACAACAAAAAATAAAAGGCATTCAAATTGGCAAAGAAGTCAAACTCCCTCTCTTCACAGATGGCATGATACTTTATGTGGAAAACCCAAAAGACTCCCCCCCAAAATTGCTAAAACTCATACAGGAATTCAACAACGTGGCAGGATATAAAACCAATGCACAGAAATCAGTTGCATTTCTATACATTAACAATGTGACTGAAGAAAGAGAAATTAAGGAATTGATCCCATCTACAATTATACCAAAAACCATAAGATACCTAGGAATAAACCTAACCAAAGAGGTAAAGGATCTGTACTCCAAAAACTACAAAACACTTATGAAAGAAACTGAGGAAGACAAAGAAATGGAAAAACATTCCATGCTCATGGATTGGAAGAATAAATATTGTTAAAATGTCAATGCTACCCAGAGCAATCTACAGATTCAGTATAATTCCTATCAAAACACCAATGACATTTTTCACAGAGCTGGAACGAATAATCCTAAAATTTGTATAGAACCAAAAAAGACCCTGAATAGCCAGAGGGATGTTGGGAAAAAACAAAAACAAAAACAAAAACAAAAAACAAAGCTGGTGGCATCACAATGCTGGATTTTAAGCTGAATTACAAAACTGTAATCATCAGGACAGTATGTACTGACACAAAAACAGACACATAGATCAAGGGAACAGAACAGAGAACCCAGATATGGACCCTCAACTCTATGGTCAACTAATCATCAACAAAGCAGGAAAGAATATCCAATGGAAAAATGAAAGTCTCTTCAACAAATAATGCTGGGAAAATTGGACAGCCACATGCAGAAGAATGAAACTGGACCATTCTCTTACACCATACACAAAGATAAACTCAAAATGGATGAAAGACCTAAGTGTGAGACAGGAATCCATTTCCTTGAGGAGAACAGAGGCACCAACCTCTTTGACCTTGGCCACAGCAACTTCTTGCTAGACACGTCTCCAAGGGCAAGGGGAAAAAAAACCAAAAATGAGCTATTGGGACTTAATCAAGATAAAACGTTTCTGCACAGCAAAGGAAATAGTTAACAAAGCTAAAAGGCAACCTATGGGCTGGGAGAAGATATTTGCAAATGACATATCAGATAAAGGGCTCGTATCCAAGATCTGTAAAGAACTTATCAAACTTGACACCCCAAAAACCAGATAATCCAGCCAAGAAATGGGCAGAGGACATGAGCAGACATTTCTCCAAAGAAGACATGGAAATGGCCAACAAACACATGAAAAAATGCTCAATATCACTCATTATCAAGGAAATACAAATCAAAACCATATTGAGATATCACCTCACACCAGTTAGAATGGCTAAAATTAACAAGTCCAGAAATGACAAATGTTGGTGAGAATGTGGAGAAAGGGGAACCCTCTTACTTCGTTTGTGGGAATGTAAGCCGGTACAGCCACTCTGGAAAACAGTATGGAGGTTCCTTAAGAAGTTATAAATAGAGCTACCCTATGCCCCAGCAATTGTACTACTAGATATTTACCCCAAAGATAGAAATGTAATGATCCAAAGGGGCACCTGTACTCCAATGTTTATAGCACCAATGTCCACCATAGCCAAACTATGGAAAGAGCCTCAATGTCCATCGACAGATGAATGGGTAATGAAGAGGTGGAGTATATATACAATGGTATATTACTCAGCCATGAGAAAGGATGAATACTTACTATTTATTTCAGTGTGGATGGAACTGGAGGGTGTTATGCTGAGGGAAATAAGTCAATCAGAGAAAGCCAATTATATGGTTTCACTCATATGTAGAATATAAGAAACAGCACAGAGGATCATGGGGGAAGGGAGGGAAAACTGAATGGGAGGCGATCAGAAAGGGAGAGAAACTATGGAGACTCTTAACTATAGGAAACAAACAGGGTTGATGGAGGAGAGGTGGGTGGGGGCATGGGGTAACTGGATGGGCATTAAGGAGGGCACATGATGTAATGAACACTGAGTGTTATACGCAACTGATGAATCATTGAACTCTACATCTGAAACTAATGGTGTACTATATGTTGGCTAATTGAATTTAAATAAAAAATAAAATTGATTCTAGATTTTTTAAAAAAAGCACAGGAACTGTCAAGTGTGCTCCAAATGCTTGATATGCACCAAAATTAAGACATATATGTGTATATAAACCATATTTCCTCTTGGCATTATTGAATGATGTTGCATAGATAAAGCATGCTTTAAAAATGTGGTAGGTGGTTTAGATGGAACATGGAAGACAACTTTATACCCAGGTTTGATCCATGGTTCATGCTCACAATCAGCTAAATCATAAATAATACTGGGTGGTGGTGTGTTAGAAATTACTAGTTTGGGATGAAGATCAGAAACATAACTACTGAAATACCATAAGCTCCAGTATTTTAAATAATAGGTGAGCAGAAAACAATTTGGCACAAATTTAACTAATAGTAGTGAAAGTAGATCGATTTGTCTTGCCTGTAGAAATTGTCCTTACATATCGGATTTTGGAAACTTATAGAAAGTATGTACCCTCAAATTGTTTGAAGTATTTCAGATTCTGCATATTTTGATTCAAACCAGAGTTTCCTTTTCCTTTGTGATAAGACAAAGGATAAGAAATTTAGTAATGGACATTATTCATCTTGAAAATTTATAGAGAACACTCACAGTGGTGTGGAAAGAGCTAAACTAGCATCCATAAGATAGGGAGTCTAGTCCTGGTTCTGACAGCAAATTTCTAACTCTGGGCAAGTCTTATCTCTGAGATTTTCTTTCCGTGTGAAAGGGGCATAGTCACAATGCTGTCCCTTTCTCCCTCCCTCCCTCTGAGTTCTGTTTCTGGGATCAAATGAGATAATGTAAATTTATTTTCTCCTTTCCTATACCTTTTCTCTATAATGTTTGTTAAACACAGCCAAAAAGTTGTAGTGACAAGCAATGTCTTCAGGCCTGTGGAGAAAAAGTGGAGTTGAATAATTAGACAGATGGTACATGATAAAGAAAACAAGGAAGAAAGTAGGTAGATGAATGGAGTCTCCCTGAAAGGTTCAATGCTATGTGATTAAAAATTACTCTTTTCCCAGGCTTTAGGAGCTATTGTGTCTTTTATGTATAAGTACCATTTGTGAAATAGTCTATTTTCTACAGTTATACCCTTAAGAGCAGTTAATTTTATTTTTAAATTATAAGGGGATTTCTTACAGAACAATCTCAGAATTACAAATGAAAATCAATTCCATTATAATTTCATTGATTTGGGAACTGCGAGTGAACAGCTAGAGCGAAGTATGAGAAATGAAGAAGAAAAAATTGACAGTACCATTAAAAAGTCAATAATGTGAAATCTTCCCCGATCTCAAAATTTTGTCTTTTAAAGCATAATATTATAGAATGTTAATGACCAATTTAAGCATTTGCATCTCCTAAGTCATTAGTGAGGGCACATGTTATATTTAATAGGATAAATACTATTGGGAATTGTCAAAGGGAAAATTATTACTTTAAATAAAATGCATAAAAATCAAAACTCACCCTATTTTTTTTCAAAATGTGTGACATGCCAAGTTTCATTCCAGAATGTCTACCCTTAGGTCGTTGAGTCTCTTCCCATGTCTTCATTAGAAGATCCGAGGCAGGCTTTTTGTGAAAAGTGTGGGAGTAACGCTGCCTATAGTCTCAGGAAATCATGAAACTGGGTGAGTCCAAATTGGACAGACACAAATATCTATTCATTAGCAATGAAAGGGATAATTTATTTTTCACTAAGTTCTTCTGTTTATCGGTGTGTAGGTGATTACTACTATTAAGGAAAAGGGTTTTATATTAAAAAAGAGAGCCATGGATCTCTGACGGCTTTTGTAAATGTTAAGGATCATAGACACTTAAATTCAGCTCTGCTTCTTGACATTTTAAATGGTTTCTAATTTTCTTCATGATAACATTCACATTGATTCTTCTTTTGGATTTTTAAAATAATACTCTTATTTCATATTCCAGAGAGAATTAGATAAGGATATTATAAGCCTCAGTGATGCGTCAAGAGGCAAGGTGAAGGGAGGAGAGTGTGGGAACCAAAGGATGGTCTTTATTCCCGGGGTCCTTAGATTGTGTGCTCAAAGTGTGAAGGGTGGAGACCTATAGTCATCTTATAGTTGGCTACCTTGCTTTGCCCAGCACCAAAACCCAGAGTTTGGAGGGTGAGTGAGGCCTTGGAGTGCATCTTGGAATATTTTGGTGGTATATACTATTTGCTCTTTTTTTTTGGGTATAACTATATTATTAGGAAACATGACTAAAAGAATGGAAAGAAATTTGCCTTCTTGGATTTGCGGTAGGGGTGGTATATGATCTAAAAACCATGCTTTTTTTGTAGGTAAAAGTTAAAGTAGTGGTTAAATTAGCATAGTTTTCTTCAAATAAGAGAATTTCATTTTGGATTCAAAGAATACACTTTCCATATAGGAACAGATATATCTTAAAAAATAGATTTCATCTGGGGCACCCAGCAGGCTCAGTCGGTAGAGTGTGTGACTCTTGATCTTGAGGTGGTGAGTTTCAGCCCCATGCTTGGTGCAGAGATTACTTAAAAGTAAAATCCTAAAAAAAATAAAGAGTTCAACAATAGTTTAGCTATTCCTCATCCACTCAAATCTTGATCCTAACTTAGAAAAGACTTTAAATAAATGATTTTTCCTTTCCTTTTAAAAGTATTTAACACTAAATTGCTCCTACTAACTTTTCAGAAGATGTAGAAAAAATGGATTCTTTAATAATTCACTTTTTGGGGAAGCTCTAAACATCTTTATTTTTAAAAAATATTTTTGGATATAGCTGACGTGCGACATTACATTAGTTTCGGTGTGCAATATAGAGATTTGGAAAGTTTATACATTGCACTATGCTCACCGTGAGTGTAGCTATCATCTGTCACCAGGCAACACTATCATATCATTGATTATATTCCTTATGCTGTGTCTTTTATTTCCATGACTTATTCATTCTATAACTGGAGGTCTGTATGTCCCTCTCCCTTCACCCATTTTACCCATCGCACCCCTGTACTGCCCTCTGACAACCATCAGTTTGTTCTCTGTATTTATAGGTCTGATTATGCTTTTTGTTTGTTTATTCATTTGTTTTTCTAGATTCCTCATATGAATGAAATCATATGGTATTTGTCTTTCTCAGTCTGACTTATTTCCCATAACACCCTCTAGGTCTGTCCATGTGGTCCCAAATGTCACAATTTCATCCTTTTTATGGCTGCTTAATATTCCATTCTGTATACACACCACATCTTCCTTATCTATTTGTCTGTCAGTGGATGCTTAGGTTGCTTCTATATTTTGGTTATTGTAAATAATGCTGCAATGAACATAGGGGTGCATATATCTTTTTAATTAGCGTTTTCATTTTCTTGGAACTGCAAAACACCTGAATAACCAAAACTATCTTGAGAAATAGAAACAAAGCTGAAGGTATAACAATTCCAGATTTCAAAATATACTACAAAATGATAGTAATCAAAACAGTATGGAACTGGCACAAAAATAGATATATAGATCAATAGAACAGAATAGAGCCTAGAAATACATGAAATGTGAAAAACACATGAAAAAAATATACGGCATCCCTAATCATCAGGGAAATGCAAATCAAAATCACAATAAGATAGCACCTTCCACCTATCAGAATGGGTAAAATGAAAAGACAAGAAATGACAGGTATTGGTGAGAATGTAGAGAAAAAGGAATGCTTGCACACAATTGGTGGGAAGGTAAATTGGTACAGCCACTGTGGAAAACAGTATGGAGTTTCCTCAAAAAATTAAAAACAGAAATACTATGTGATAAATAATAATGTACTTTTAAAGTAATTCAAAATAACTGTTACTTACAACAATAGGGATACTTGAACATCCTATATTTTATTCGCTAAAAATATCCTCTTATCAATGAAGACCCAAGAATTTAGGTTTTCAGGAATCTGATGTTTATAGTCTATTTTATATAATGTGGTGGGCTCTCTCTCTTATTTGCCAATGTCATATTTTCCTTTTCTCTTAACCCCAATTTTCTTTTATTGTATTAGCTGACTCAGGGAAGATGAGCATGTGCACATAATAAATTTTCTGAGTTTCTTTACAAACAGGATACCTGAAACTGTATAGCATGGAGAGGCAGGGTACCATGCTAGCTGCCTACAAGCATTCATTCCGCTATCTACCACATGGCAAGCAGTTAGGCTTATCTCTGCAACTCCAGAAACCAGGTATAGGACCAATGGGTAAGAGCATACATTGATTCAATATAAGGAATAAATGTTTAATAAGTAGAATTATCAAAAAATGAAATGGGTTACCTTGGAAAATAATAAATTCCTCAATACTGCAAGTGTCAATTAGAAGTTGATTAATCTCTTGTTCAAACATGTAAAAATAGAGAGTAGAACTAGAGAGCCTCAAAGACACATGGATTCCAATATTATATAATTCTTTATAGAGAAAACATAAGGTGGTAAGTAAGAGAGCACTACAGATTTTCTTTAGAGCTACGATCTCATTTCTAATTAGGCAACCTTTATCACTCTCCCAAGCACTTCACTAACTGCTTCTTTCATGGTTATTCTAACCCTCTGAGTCTTTCCTCTATGAAAATTATTGTTATATTTATTGTTGAAGATGTTCACTACATTGCTTATAATAAAAATTTATCAGAAATATATTTTCTTAGCTGCATTATTTCTATCTTGTGGAAACAGTGATATGTGTAAGAGATAGTTCTTATTTGTGTTGGTTGCTAGAAAGTTTTTGTTAAATTTGTTTTTTATAGAGTGCATTTGGTATTCTAAACTTATTTCTGGCTTCGTCTATTCTAATTCTATCTGCTCACCAGTGATTCTCACTTCATCCCAATTTTCTTACTTTCTCCTGCTTCACAATTCATTTGATCTTGTATTAAATATAGTATAACATCTTCAGAACATAGCAGAATAACAAGAATATAAGTAAATAAAATCCTGATACAAGTTCTACTTAAAATCATTCCCTCTTTAAAATCTTTTCTGGGGTAGGTGTTTACTTCCTCAGTTCTTAGAAAGAAAGAAAGAAAGAAAGAAAGAAAGAAAGAAAGAAAGAAAGAAAAAGAAAGAAAATGAAAAAGGAGGGAGGGAAGGAGAGAGGGAGGAGAGAGAGAGAAAGAGAAAAGCCACCCCAAATCCTATAGTTCAATATTTTTGTGTAGTTTTTTGCTTCAATATGATGGATAGAACAATGTATGTATTTACCTTCCTTAATTACCCAAATGCTACTGAAATGATGTTATAGATATAGGAAGGGGATAAATCGAAAAAATGAATGCAAACAGTGAGGCGTGGTTATGAGAACGGGGTGGCGCTGGGACCACTAGACTATAGACTTGAATTTCTGGTGGATTGGAACTTGGAGAGGTGGATAAGACATAAAGGGGAAAGTAGCTGCCCAGAACTACTTTTCTACATCCAGGAAAAGGCTACAACCGAGGGAGTAGCCTTTCTCTTTCTTAGGAGTCCTGGACAGGCTTCAAGTCAGTAAGTACAAGAGCAAGATCATGCCGGGGGCACTTCACAAGGCACTTAGTTAAAGGACTCTATGCAGAATGGTGGGCCAGATCCTTTATTTACTGCCCGCTCTCCCACCCTCCTCCCGCAGGGTACTTACTTCCTGTGCGAGCACACCCCCTAGACTGACAGCTACAGCTCAGAGCTGCTTTCCACTACAGCAACTGAACTATCTGTCCAGGGAGGCCAAAGGTTCCTGGTTTAAGTGTTATTACTGCAGGATGAAGTCCTCCTTATGTTAGCGTGAAGAACATACACATTTGGTTTGCTGGATCACCATTCATTCATCCTAAAGTGAACTTGCTAGTGGAAATACCCTGCCCACAATCACAGAACTTGCAGTCAGCTCTTCCATGCAGGGGAAAGACTTGTGGTAGAAAATCAAACGATATAATGGCAGAGGAATGTCCTTTCAGTCATTACTGATAAATGTAATGTCATTTATTAGACATTACTCATAAATATTAACAGGCAATCAAGAATCTTTCCAGCATGTTCAGCAAGCTAATGACACAAAGAAGAGGATCAAACAGTTGTAACTCTCAGGATAATCCAGGAAATAGGATAATCAAAAAAACTGTAACTAATTTCTCAGAGGGGTTTGGATTGATAGGATATTTTTTTAAGATTTATTTATTTATAAGATTTTTAAAAAAAGATTTGTTTGTTTAATTTGGAGAGAGAGAGAACATGAGCAAGGGGAGGGGCAGAGAGGAACTGAGAGTGAATCCTCAAGCAGAATCCCCGCTGAGCGCCAAGCTCTACTACGGGCTTGATCCCAGGACCCTGAGATCATGACCTGAGCCAAAATCAAGAGTTGGACACTTAACAGACTGAGCCACCCAGGAGCCCCTGGATTGGTAGGATATTCTTAAATACTGAAGATGCTGCTATAAGAAAGGGGTAATTAGAAAACAAAGAGGAATTGAAAAATTTTTAAAATATGCTTTCTGAAATCAAAATTGTTCAGTAGAAGGGCTGGAGGAAAAACATCAAGGGAACATCCTAAAATACGAACTAAAAGCCAAAAAGAAGTAAAATAGGAGATAAAATATTATGAGGCATAGAAAAATCAACATGAGTGGTTCATTATATCTAATGGGGTTTTCAGAGAAAAAGAGCAGAAGAAATTAAAGATAAAAGTCTTGAGGCTCTGAAAGATGACACAAGCCTTCAGACTGGAAAGTGGGGTTTACTGAAACCTGATGAGCTCTAGCTTGGTGAACTTGTAAGACAGCAGAGAAAGCAAGATGATTCCGAGAGAAAATAGGTTACCTACGAAGGAGTGGCATCAGACTGCTCGTCCAGCACACTGGATGCTGGATGACAGCAAAGCAGTCCTGTATGGTCCTGAGAGGAAATGACGGAAGCTCACATGCCAAGTGATCAAGTGTGAGGCATCTAGAGATATTTCTAGGGATAGATGGGCTTAGCAAGTTTACCTCTACATATCTGTTACTTAAAAAATTATGTGAGAATGAGTTTCATCTAAAGAAAAACAGAGTACAAGAAAGAGAAAATTAGGAAGTCTAAAGAAACAGTGAACCTAATCCAGGATGTCAATGGAAAGAAGTCTTCGGGAGTCAGTTGTCCAGTAAGCTTGGAAAGCAATTGCTTCAATTGTAACTGGAGTGTAGGAAGGTTGGTATTAAAAAAGGAGGTAAGTATTTTTCAATGAAGAGTATGGTAAAATTCAAGTGATATTCAGCAGCTTTACCTTGAAGCAAGTGCCTGGTAACATTCACAGCCTCTTAGCCCCACTGGCCATAATCTCTTGGTGATGTTCATCTTACCTTTAGTTCTGGTATAGTCCTTCTTTTGTGTGTTATTTCTTGCTATTCTTCTACCTATGAACTAAATGGTAAATTTAATGACCACTGTTACATCTTTTCTTTAGTAGTGCATACTTATAGTTACAGAACAGTTATATTGGTTTGAAGAAATTTATTTGTCCCTCAAGACATGAAGATCTTTACTTCTGCTTGGGATTATTTGTTATAAAAAGCACAATATCTTTGGGTAAACTAGTTTGGCTGTTTGGCTGTATATATATATATACAGATATATAATATCTGTATATCTCCTAAAATCACAAAGGTAAGAAGAGCCCTTTCTATTGCTATCTAACTTATTTCTGCTTAACTGACTTTGTGACACTCCATTAAATCCAAGAGATTTTTCATTAATGAGCATGGCTAACCCAACCTGATGTGGCCTATAATATAAAAGTGAGACATTAAAAAGCCCCTTTCAGGTCCAGGAAATATTGCCACTAATTTTGAAAACTTAATAAAGTAAATTTATGAATAACAGTCTCAAAAATCTTATTTTTTAGAGTATTTATATTCCAAAATAGAAAATACTTTAAAAGAGAACAATTATAGGGGCACCTGGTTGGCTTAGTCAGTTAAACATCTGACTCTTGATTTTGGCTCAGGTCATGATCTCAGGGTCCTGTGATTGAGCCCTGTAGCAGGTTTTGCGCTCAGTGAGGAGTCCGCTTGAGATTCTTTCTCTCCCTCCCCCTCTGCCCCTCCCCCCCACTCCCATAGCTCTCTTCCTCTCTCTCTCAAATAAAGAAATAAAATCTTTAAAATAAATCTTTAAAAAAGAGTACAATCATATTATATTCAATATAATGTATTATATATAAAAATATATAAAAAATATATATATATATTTTCAGACATGAGTAATACTAAGCATTCTCCTAGTCCAGAATTTGATCCATCCCTAAATTTGACCCTTCTGTAGGTTTTTATTAGTGCTATAGAAAGGAATTAGAGCTGGTGGTTTGAAAGGCTCATGGTTTCCATTGAGGTTTATCTTAATTTGCATAGGGAGTGTTTCAGAGGAAAATGTAATATAAATACTGTCCTGTTGGACACTTCATGCTCATGAGAAATGATGGGACAGAATTCTTGTTGAAGAACTAATTTATGTTTTACATTAACAAAGGGGAAAGGAAACCTTTCAGAATTTAAATTGGTATTTGGTAGGACTGTAATTAAAAAATGTTTTTGTAACAGCTTTGTTGAGGTATAATTTACATGCCATAACATTCACTCTGTCGAAGTGTATAATTCAATGATTTTTAGTAAATTTGCAGAGTTGTGCAACTATCATCATAGTCTAATTTTGGAACATTTCCATCATCTCCAGAAGAAATCACCTGTCCACTTGCAGTCGCTCTGTTCCCACCCCAGCTCAGGGCAGCCACTAATCTACCTTTGGTCTTTATAGATTGACTTATCCTGGACATTTCATATAAATTAAATCATACAATGTATGGTGTTTTGAATCTGGCTTTTTTCTTTAGCACAGTGTTTTTGAGGTTTGTTGATCTTGTGTCATATACTTCATGTTCAACATCCCTGTGCTACCAGTACTTCGTTTTTGTTCTCAAAGCAGAATAGACATTTGGGCTGATTTCCGGTTTTACTTTTTTTACATGTATCAGTCACAGTTCAGACTAACTGAAAGGTGACAATTGTGTAGATAATGTCAGCTTTTACAAATTATATCTTATATACAAATTATCTGAATGCTCAAAATAGAGTTTTTTTTGGCTTTGGGGTTGTCTTTTTCAGGTTATCTCATTTTTCTAGTTCATTTCTATGTGTGGATAACATGATTAATCTCTGAGGGAAATGATAGTTACTTTGCTATTAAAAATGTTCAGGCATTTTCCTGTCATAATTAAAACATGTTTATGAATTTTCCTTCGATTAAACTCTGCTAGCTCTTTTCTTGTAATGGAAAAATTTCAAGGTTTGAAAAAATTTTATATTCATTTTTCTCACTTCCTCATCATTTGCCAAAGTGATGTACTAAGGTGAGGTGGGGAAAAAATGATACCAAACTAAGACACTGTAGAGAACTAGAACAAAAGAAGAGAATAATAACTCTTTTCTGCTCTAGCCTCCTAGTTTCTTTTGAGCACTGCCTTGTGGTCCTTAAAAATGCCCCATTTTTTTTTTAAGTAAGAAAAAGGTATGATTTAAATCTTTGGAAATGAAAAATGTTTTAAATAAGGGTTACTGGCTTCTGTAGTGAAAATATATTTCTTTTTGTTCAATTATATGTTAGTACTTCTTCATGTTAGCTTAGGATACTTCAACCCTATGTTACCTGGTAATTGTTTACAATCTGTTTTATTTTCCCGTTTGTCTGGACATCGATGGTTCATGGTGATTATCTTTCCTGGCTTCATGGAAAGTGTTCAGTGAAGGTGTTAACAGACCCCCATCTTAGTCTTTTCTTTATCCCTAAAATAGCCATATTATTCGTGTTCTCTAAAGTTCGAAAGATCATTCAGCATTTGCTGCAAATACTTTCTAGTATCTGTGGCTTTGGGCACCCTATTTCATAATTGTTGAATCTATTGTTCCTGTAATCAATAGAATAAGAGACCTATTATATTAAAAGTAAGTTATTATATTGAAAGAACTTAGGATTTAGAGTCTGTTTGAATGCTTACTACCTAATTTTCTAGCTGTGTAATCATTGAAAAATGTCTCCGAGCCTCAATTTATTCATCTTCAAGATAGGACTAATACCTTCTCTTTTATAGTGTTAGTAGAAGGAATACTCAAAATGATACTCTTAAGTTAAAATGTAGCTTTTGGATATAGTGAGTATTCAGCAAATATTATTTGACTGTATTTTGACCGAATAAATTATTCTTTTTCCTGGTATATTTTGCTTTGTCTTCTTTGTTCTCAGTACCTTATTTTATATTGCTTTCAATTTTATGCTATATTTATAAGCATATAGGCATATATTTGGAGCCATATTTCAGTTTCACTATTACTATTGACTAATGCAGTGGTGATTATGATGTGGTATGTCCATTATTCGTCAGATAGAATAGAATACTTTGGCTTCCAATTGTTCTACTTTTGAGAGTAAATGAAAAGATTTAAAAACCATGAGCAGTACTCACTTCTAGAACTTGTGCCACAGAATAAGTTCAGTGACTCTTTTGGCCACCTGTGTTCCTAGAGGAAGTGGTATGGATTCAAAGGCTTTTTGGTCGACCTAATACTTTAAAAGTCTGTCTTCTCATTTTGTTTCATTTTACCAGCCACTTTTCAGAATAAGTTCCTCAGTGTCTTTGCTTATTAATAATGCTCTTTGTTATCAGTCTTTACTAGTCTATTCAGTGTAGTGTGTCACTGTGTTAAAACAAATGGTTAAGTTGCTCTGACCATGAAAGTTATTTCACAAATGCAACTTCTATCAACTTCCATGTCCACGATTCTTTTTCTATGAATTCTTCCTCTCTGGATTCATTTTCTTTCTTTCTTTCTTTCTTTCTTTCTTTCTTTCTTTCTTTCTTTCTTTCTTTCTTTCTAGATTTTATTTATTTATTTGACAGAGAGAGAGAGACAGCCAGCGAGAGAGGGAACACAAGCAGGGGGAGTGGGAGAGGAAGAAGCAGGCTCCCAGCGGAGGAGCCTGATGTGGGGCTTGATCCCAGGGTTCTGGGATCACACCCTGAGCCAAAGGCAGACGCTTAACGACTGAGCCACCCAGGCGCCCCTGGATTCATTTTCTTCACACAGATTGTTGATGCTTAGAGCTTCTGCAGATTCAGTTAAAGATGTGCCAATAGAACAGACAAAGAACCAAATAAAAACCAAAAGGAATCTCTATAGTGGCAGCACAGAGAAGCTCGGAAATCAGAAATAGCCAGAATCTTTACTTCCCATTTTTCACATCACCCCCAAAGGGAAGAAGAGAAAGCAATGAGAATGGCAGAGGAAGCTGTGTAGATTTATTCAAGGCAATCTTGGCTTATAAAGACTCATTAGGGGCTTATATTTTGACAACCAAACAGAAATTCAGGAACATGTCCTGAATCTGATGTGTGTGATATATTTTACCTTTGTATGATACTTAATTATGTTCAAAATGCTTTCATGTACATTTTCTCATTTCTAGGTTCAAGGTAGGTTCTCGTTGGTATATTTCCAACATCGTATATGTCAGAAAATGAAGCTCAGAGGTATAATGTAATGACTTGACCCTTTCTACTATAGTTTTCTGTCTTCCACAATGAAAATTCTTGTAAAATAGTATCTGCCATGGCCAGATTTTCCCATGATCCCTTTTCGTCTCCTGTGCCATTTTTCTTTTTCTGCCACCATTGTGATAGAAGGAATCTATTGGTATGTCAGGATAACTCTGTGGATTTGGCAACTAAATAACTTGGGAGGTAGGCAAGTTCTCAGTGCTCCAGTTGTCATTTCTTTGGTCGTTCCCTCTTTTATAATTGTCTGTCCTCTTTCAGGCCACAGAGCTTCAAATCTCAACTAAAGAATTCAGTTTTAATAAGTGACTTTAC